>NC_042618.1:92472824-92660931 GCF_901001135.1 Rhinatrema bivittatum
GTCCCCTTTCAAAGCAAACACAGGTTACCAGTAAAACTAATCAGACACTATACACAAGTATTCCCGATTAAAAACAGATGTCCCTTCCAACGCTTCAGTAAAGCGGGATTACCTACACTTTTCACTCTCTGGATCCTACATCCGCAGCAATCGAGTAGTATGTGCAGAGACTTGTGAGCACTGTAGCCCACAGAGAAGGCCAACTCAATCGTGGCCAGCTGCTAATCAGCACCTCCAACACCCTGTAGGGCATTGACACAAAGTGGTAGTTGATTACCCGTAATTACCTGTGGGGAGGGGCAACAGCACACACATGTTGCATATATTTGTTAATGGCTGCACACACACCTCTTTGATAGGCCATTACGGCCAGCTCCATTGAGGTACATAGGCGGCATGCACATCTTCATTAAAAACGAGAGGCGGCATGCACATCTTCATTAAAATCGAGAGGCGGCGCGCGCATATATTCATGAAAATCAATAGGCGGCGCACACAAGTCATCCAGCGCGCACATGTTCTGCATCAATTTTAATTGTCGGCATGCATAATTGCTATTCGCGCTGATGGGATCAGCTGTGCGCATAAGTTACGCCCCACTAGGGAGGGAAACGTGCAATTTGGACTCCCTTTAAAACGATCGCAGGTTCACTCACTGGGCACCTTCACCATGGCTCAAGCACGTCCTGTTCTCATCCGGAAGCTGAACTTCATGCCAGCTGAGGTTGACATGCTGATGGAGCATGTTATATGGCACCGGGATCTGCTGTATGGTCCACAGTCTTGTATGGTGGGTGCATATAGGAAGGAGCAGATCTGGAGAGGGATCAGGCACGCTGTGAACTCCGTATTCCATCAAAATCGCAGTATTGGGGAACTAATGCATAAGTGGAGCGACATGAGGAGACTGGTGAAGCGCAAGCAGGCCAGGTGACTTGCAGAGGGAGAACGGAGCCATATAACCTTCTCAGCCTCTGAGCAGCTGATACTGGGTACCATCTCGGAGGCAGCTGTGGGTGGCATGAGCCAGCTTGACGTCATGCGCCGTTTAGGGCAGCGAGGTAAGCACAACTACAACTTTGTCAATCCCCCTGTAATCCTATCCATTTTCCTACTCACAGTATAGCAGCATATGTCTTCATGTAACTATAACTACAGATTACTGTTAACCTGTATAGCCAACACTGTGGCCATTTCATGTAGAGCACTCAGTATCCAGGATTCCAGGCAGGGCTGCTGTACAGATGTTTGTACCAAGCCAGCACAGAGCATTGCACTGCTCCACTTTGGGTAGTACACTAGCAGGACAGTGTGCACTGATCTGGTAGGTGTGTATGGTGATGCTGTATATATGTGGTCATACAGCAGGCCGTATATGGCAGTATACTGTACAGACTGTCTTACAATATTTTGTGGATGTTATTTCTTATAGGCAAGGTAGACTGTCAGAGTTTCTGCTGGTGCACATGGGTAAGCAGGCACACAATGCTGGCGTTCAACATTGTCAGCAATGGGAGTGCACAGTTGTTTTATGGAAACTGATGTGAGGCATATGACCGATGTGTCCATTACAGTTGGTAGTGTCACCTGCTCAGTATTGGATGTTCAACATTGCAAAGGGACCTCTCACTCTCCCCCCCCCCCATTCCCCATGTTCCCCTTCAGCCCCTTCCTACCCTTCCCCTATTGTTTCCCTTCCCCCTTCCTCTAGAAGACATGCCTACTTCACAGGTTCCATAGCATATTGCACAGGTCATCGATTAGGTTGAGGGTTAAGGTGCAGTTCCTATGACGGGGCCCTCTGTCCTAACTCAGCCTGGTAACTTACCACATTCCATGCAGCACACTGACAACCCTCTGTGTCCAGAAGGGGTTGTTGGGCAGGTGCTAGATGGTGTGATTGATGGCCCCACTATGCCACACATGATACCCCCAGGGGTGTACATCAGGAGGTGGGCCTACCTAGAATGCTGAGTCCTATGTGACTACCACTGGAGTATTAGTCAGGGCTGCTACTGTACCATGTATCACATATGGAGCCAAGTACATCACACCCCTATTGTCAGTGTGCTAATTTCTATATGCTTTTGAATTTAGGGGAGCCAGATGATGAGCAACACGGACCTGCACCTAGATGACCCCAAAGGCTGTACCAGCGTCTGCGGGTGGTCCCTCACTCATCGGAAGAGGAGGAGGTGGAAGCCCTGAACACATGGAACAGCCTGCGGAGGAGGAGCAGCAGCGGCAGGGAGAGGAGCCGGGGGACCCACTGGCTGAAATGCAACCTGATTGGCAGCAGGACAGCAGTGCGTCGGACCAGCCCGAACCCGACCCGTATACCAGTCAGGCAGAGAGACTGTTACAGCAGGGCACCGGCCTCTTGGATGCCATCTCTGGCCTGTCTGATGTGGTGCAGCAGGAAGCAAGTTCCCTCCGTCTTACTGTCAGGGACGGGTGTGACAGGATTCAGGCGTGCCTCCGAAACTTTTGCCGGGCTACTGAGCAGCAGACGTAGGTTTGGAGGAAGATGCTGCAGTGGTTGCCTCCCGTGCAGCCGCAGCCACCAGAGGCTCCATGGCCTTTCATGGGGCCCTGGATGCATTACTCTCCACCTTATGGGTTTCCCTACCCATGGATGCCACCTGCTCATGCAGAGGCGCCCGGTGTGGTACCGCCACCTGCACGTTAGCCTGTTCCAGGCTATCCGTAGATGGCACCACCACCCCCGCCTGCACCTCCTGTGATGCTTCCACCACTAGCACCAGAACAGCTCTTGCCCCTGGCTAATTCCATCCTGTAGCCATGCCCTGGAAGTGCCCCAAGCACCTCTGCCCTCTGAGGGTAGTTTAAGCAGTGGGAGGAGTCCCCTGCGCTGGAGTGCCCGGGTGGGCCGGTCTAAGCTAACTGATGGTCATAGGAGAGGACGGCCGAGGAAGTGAACTGTGACAAGTTTTCAGTTGTTCCTTTTTACTTTTATTTAATTATCACTTTTTTGACACTTGTTAATAAATGCACATTTATCACCTACGAAAATGGCTTTCTATGAGAGTATTCCTTTCTCGTATCGCCCGCCTTTGGCTCAAGCGATGTATTTCCTCCAATTCCTCCATGGACAGCTGTATGTCCTCATCCCCCTCATTCTATTCAGGGGCCTCCTCTGGTACAGGGATGTGTCTGTTAAGTGCCAGATTATGTAGAATACAGCAGGCTAGGAATATCTCACACACCTTAGAGGGGAGTACAAGAGGCATCCACCGGATCTGTCCAGGCAGCGGAAGTGTGATTTCAGGATGCCAAATGTTCTCTCTATGACTGCCCTGGTCCTACGGTGTGCTCTGTTGTAGCGAATCTCAGCTGCAGTGTTGAGGCTGGCCATGGGAATCATGATATTGTCACACAAGGGTCAAACAACAAACAACCTCTTCACCAGAGTAATACTAAATATACACAAGAAGAGGACCTATACAGTAATTAAATTTGTTTATTCTTATATTTCATTAACCTATCTAACATTAAAATCTATCTAACACACTCATCCATCACACATACACTCACATATAAAATCAAATTTCATCAATAAACATGAAATACACAATGTATATAATGATGTAATTATACAGTACAAATTCTCATTACAATGTTTTCAAATATTCAATAAATTATGTAAAGTGCTAATAATCAAAAGCATGCAGGTATTGTAAAACAACCCGATGTAAGTCCAGAAAGTCCAACAAAGATCTTCGTTTCGCCAAGTTTATCTCAAAGGTTTCATCAGGGATGGACTTAAACATCAAAAGATAAGCAAACAATATTCCCTAACGTTATTCTCTTAATTCTTTTCACAAGGTGTCTTTGTTAGTATCACCAATTCTTGAAGAGCCTTCAGACAAAAATGCTTATAGAATCAATCACGGTTGTTCATATTATATCCCAACAGGGACTTTATCATCTTCAAAGATCTTCAGAGCTCTCCAGCAATTTTCTCACACGATCAGTCCGAATTGTTCATATCACAACCAACAAAAAATTCACCATCTTCAACAGAATTCTTCAAGGGAACAATTATATTCAATTTATAATGTCTTTTAACATCTTATTTCCCAGAAAGCATTCGTCATCTGGAAGTGACGTCTACTTCATGTTCTTCAAACATGAAGTAGACGTCAATATTTTGCATAGGCCGCCGGCGCGCATAAAACCCTGGGACGCGCGTAAGTCACGGGGCTTCCTGTCGGGAGCGTGCCGGGATGATGCGGCGTTTCAGGGGCGGGGCGTGGCGTTTTCGAGGGCGGCAATGTGGGCGTGGTTTCGGCCTGGGGGCGTTCCGGGGGCGTGCCCGCAGCCTCCGGCAAAGCCCCCAGGACCGGACCACGGAGCGGGGCAGCCGGCCGACGTGCGCAAAGTTACGCCTGCTTTCACCAGGCGTAACTTTGCCGACAAAGGTAAGGGGGGGTTTAGATAGGGCCGGGGGGGTGGGTTAGGGAGGGAGAAGGGAGGGGAAGGTGGGGGGAGGGCGAAAGAAAGTTCCCTTCGGAACGGCCTTGGAGGGAACAGGCAGCGCGTGCTGGGCTTGGCGCGCGCAGGTTGCACAAATGTGCACCCCCTTGCGCGCGCCGACCCCAGATTTTGTAAGATACGCGCGGCTATGCACGTATCTTATAAAATCCAGCGTACTTTTGTTCGCGCCTGCTGCTCAAACAAAAGTACATGCTCGCGCAAGTTTTTAAAATCTGCCCCTAAGAGAATAACGTTGGGGAATATTGTTTGCTTATCTTTTGATGTTTACGTCCATCCCTGATGAAGCCTTTGAGATAAACTTGGCGAAACGAAGATCTTTGTTGGACTTTCTGGACTTACATTGGATTGTTTTACAATACCTGCATGTTTTTGATTATTAGCACTTTACATAATTTATTGAATATTTGAAAAAATTGTAATGAGAATTTGTACTTTATAATTACATCATTTATTACATTGTGTATTTCATGTTTATTGATGAAATTTGATTTTATATGTGAGTGTATGTGTGATGGATGAGTGTGTTAGATAGATTTTAATGTTAGATAGGTTAATGAAATATAAGAATAAACAAATTTAATTACTGTATAGGTCCTCTTCTTGTGTATATTTAGTATTACCATGGGAATCATGAGCCAGGATTTCAGTGGATAGCCTCTGTCACCTGTAGCATAAGAGAAAAACAGAAAGTTACATTCCGTCTGTGCTTCACTGTGGTACAGCTCACAGGGCTTTCAAACCAAATGCCTACTGTGGCACCCTACATATAGGGATTCTACTAATATAGGTGGGGGCTCATGTGTGCAGTTGGTTACTGTACTACCTAGGAGCCAGCCCCCAGTAATGTGTTGCAGCTGGAACTATTCACAGATCCTTGGATTGGGTGAGAATGTAGGCGTCGTGGGTGGATCCAGGAAAGCGGGCCACCACATTGGTGATGAAGCCCTTGGCGTTGCACACCACCTGCATGTTTAGTGAGTGGAATCCCTTGAGATTGCGGTAGATGGCTTCATCTCCTCCTGGTGCCCTTAGGGCCGCGTGGGTGCAATCAATAGCTCCCAAAACCGAGGGGAAGTGTGCTATTTGGTAGAAGTCTCTCATGGTTTCATGCTGTTCCTCTCTTCCGATGGGGAAGGAGATAAAGTCGTGTGTGTGTTGCAGCAGAGCAGCCAGGGCCTGCTCCAGATACCTTGAGGTGGCACCCTGAGTGATTCCAGACGTCAGGCCAAGCAGTGTTTGGAAGGTGCCGGTAGCTAGAAATGCCAGAATGTAGTCACCTTGATGTGTACAGGCAAGGCATGGCCCCTTTGGGTGAGGGGTTGCAGGTCACCCTCTAACATTCGGCAGAGGGACAGTATGGTCTCCTTATTAAATCTGTAACGGGTCATTACTTCTCCTCAGACAGATCCAGAAATTGGGTGCGAGTCCTGTAGACTCTGTGTAACGGGTACCGCCTCTGTCTCAGCAGTCTTCTCCTCCTCCTCTCTCTTTCTCTTCTGAGCCGTATGGATTGCAGGAGCCATATTGCTGCTGTGAACATGTATAGACAGGGAATAACCAAAGAATGGCTGGCTTTAGACGCTCCTGAGGCTCTCTCATACTCACATTAACGATGGCTATGGGAAACGCTTCTACTGTCCCAGTTTACACCGGTTACTGCCCACGGCCTCTTCTTTCCACATTCTGCCCTTATGCTGGATGTCTGGCCCTTTAGCGATGTCAGCCAGCAGCCGCAGACCCTTCACTCGTACCTTGCGCACATAGAAAAGCAGTAGTAAATATACGCACGTGAACTAGGCAGCGAGCACCGGTGGATTTATGCGTGTCGCTTATAAAATATGTTTTACGCGCGTATGTACGGTCTCCGCCCCGACACGCCCCTTTGTTATTCGCATAAGGTTGTGTGCGCAGGGCCATTTATGCGCACAAATATACCCCTATGCAAAATTCGGATTGTGCGCACCACGGGCATTTACGCGCGTAAGTGCCCTTTTTTGCGCACGTACGGCTTTGAAAATCTACCCATTTATAGCTGGGTTTAGAAAAGGTTTGGATAAGTTCTTGGAGGAGAAGTCCATTACCTGCTATTAATCAAGTTGATTTAGGGAATGGCCTCTGCTATTACTAGCAACAGTAGCATGGGAAAGACTTAGTTTTTAGGTACTTCCCAGGTATTTGTAACCTGGATTGGCCACTGTTGGAAACAGGATGCTGGGCTTGATGTACCCTTGGTCTGACACAGTATGGCAATTTCTTATGTTCTTATACACAAACACATGCTCATTGACTCACTCTCATATATACTCAATCCTATACAGCACATACTTGTTCACATTCTCATGCTTAACTATATAAACACAGACACATGCTTGCTCATTCCATCTTTTCCATGCTCAACTATATGCACACAATACACACACATACACACACACACATGCATGCTCGTACTCTCTCACTCATGCTCAACCATCACACACACATGCTCATTTACTGTCATTTAATCACAAAAACATGCTCTCTCTCATGATAAATCACACACACAGATTCATACACTCTCACATGCTCAGTCAGACATGCATACTCATATGCTGTTTCTTACATGCTCACTCACACACAAGTTCATATGCTGTCTATACATTTTCAATCATATACAGACACATGCTCATATGCTGTTTTTCTCATATACTCAATAATACACACACAGGCACTCATATGCTTTCTCTCACATTCTCAATCATACAGATAGACATGCTCATATGCTGTCTCTCACAAGCTTACTCATGCACGCACACACACACACACACACACACACACACACACACACACACACTCTCTCAATTTCTTTATTTTCTCCTCTGGAAGCACAAAGGGCAGCAGCAGCAGCCTAAACCATCGGCCCTCAAAACCCACCAGTGTCTTCTTCTTTCTTCTAGTCTCCATTTGGGCTGCTACTGCTTCTGACTGTTTGGAGAGGGCTGAAGTGTGTGGAAGAGGCCAATGCTTCTTGCACCCTGTAGGCTATGCTTATTCTCACTTCTGGGATGGGGAGAGGGAGGAGGACAATTCTTTACACTGCCCCACAGGCCATGCTGCTTCTCACTTATGGGGGGGGGGGGGGGAGGGGGGCAGAAAGAGGCCACTGCTTCTTGCAGCCCTGTGGGTCATGCTGCTCCTCATTATTCAGAGGCAGAACTACATTTTTTTTTTTTTGCTGCTATTACTAGCCTACTGTTTGTATTCTCACAGTTTGAGCTGGCTCTGCAGCAAATCCTGTATCCTGTCATTCCTCCCACTGCCCTTTCCTTGGAATAGTATAATGCAATTTGAAGTGCTGCACCAGTACTCACAGTACCAATGTGTGTGTCTGTCACATACACTCAATCTAGTTCACAGACTGAGTTCACCTCAGTGCTTAGCAAGCACAGCCAATTTTCTAAGCAGAGTTAGCAGCAGCAGCAACTTGCAGGTTGTGGCATACACTCAGTCTCTGTCTTTCTAAGGCTATTAGGGATGTGAATCGTTTTAGGACGATTAAAATTATCGTCCGATAATTTTAATATCGTCTTAAACCGTTATGGAACACAATACAATACAGATTCTAACGATTTATCGTTATAAATCGTTAGAATCGTGAGCCGGCACACTAAAACCCCCTAAAACCCACCCCCGACCCTTTAAATTAAATCCCCCACCCTCCCGAACCCCCCCCCAATAACTTAAATAACCTGCGGGTCCAGCGGCGGTCCGGAACGGCAGCGGTCCGGAACGGGCTCCTGCTCCTGAATCTTGTCGTCTTCAGCCGGCGCCATTTTCCAAAATGGCGCCGAAAAATGGCGGCGGCCATAGACGAAAAAGATTGGACGGCAGGAGGTCCTTCCGGACCCCCGCTGGACTTTTGGCAAGTCTCGTGGGGTCAGGAGGCCCCCCACAAGCTGGCCAAAAGTTCCTGGAGGTCCAGCGGGGGTCAGGGAGCGATTTCCCGCCGCGAATCGTTTTCGTACGGAAAATGGCGCCGGCAGGAGATCGACTGCAGGAGGTCGTTCAGCGAGGGTTCCGGCGCCTCGCTGAACGACCTCCTGCAGTCGATCTCCTGCCGGCGCCATTTTCCGTACGAAAACGATTCGCGGCGGGAAATCGCTCCCTGACCCCCGCTGGACCTCCAGGAACTTTTGGCCAGCTTGTGGGGGGCCTCCTGACCCCCACGAGACTTGCCAAAAGTCCAGCGGGGGTCCGGAAGGACCTCCTGCCGTCCAATCTTTTTCGTCTATGGCCGCCGCCATTTTTCGGCGCCATTTTGGAAAATGGCGCCGGCTGAAGACGACAAGATTCAGGAGCAGGAGCCCGTTCCGGACCGCTGCCGTTCCGGACCGCCGCTGGACCCGCAGGTTATTTAAGTTATTTGGGGGGGGTTCGGGAGGGTGGGGGATTTAATTTAAAGGGTCGGGGGTGGGTTTTAGGGGGTTTTAATGTGCCGGTTTTTCGATTTTTCGATTTTTAACGACCCGCAGGTTATTTAAGTTATTTGGGGGGGGGTTGGGGGGGGGGGGGGGATTTAATTTAAAGGGGGGGGGGGGGGTTTTTAGGGGGTTTTAATGTGCCGGTTTTTCGATTTTTTTCGATTTTTTAACGATTTTTCACGATATTTTACCCCCCCAAACGGCAACAATACGATTCCCTCCCCCTCCCAGCCGAAATCGATCGTTAAGACGATCGAGGACACGATTCACATCCCTAAGGCTATCCCTCACAGGGTGTGTAAAAATGCCTTTGTCACTCACACACTGAGTGACTACATTTGTACATACAAAATAAAAGTTAGAAACAGAATTAAAAAAAAGCTGGCAAGTTTGTGCTTCTCTTCATTTCAGTCTTTCTGCAGCTAAACAAAAATCAGTCTTCAATGGCCCCATTCTACTCCAACCCTGGCCACTGCCTCTCTCATTCTGTCACAGGGAGTGAGATACACCTGATTGCAGCAGAGAAGATTAGAAATACCCTTTGCCAATGCCAAAACCTCCTTTTTAAAGTTTTTCTTCCACTCTAAAAGAGATTCTGAATACACAGCTCAACTTTTGGAAATGCAAGAGAGGAAACAAGGGGCCGGATTTTCAAAGCTCTACACACGCAAAAAGGGCATTTACGCGTGTAAATGCCAGGGGTGCACACAATCTGAATTTTGCATAGTTGTCTTTGTGCGTGTAAATGACCCAATGTGCATAAAGTTGCGCGAACAAAAAAGGGGCGTTTTGGAAGCATGTCGGGGCGTGTCAGGGGGCATGCACATGACTTACATGTGCATGACGTATTTTATAAGGGACGTGCGCAAATCCCCCGGTATGTTCAGTGTATCTCACACACGTATATTTACTACTGCCTGCCTGTGGGTGCAAGGGACTTCTAAAGTGTCCGCGGTTTCTTGGCCTCATCGCTCAGGGACCCTCGATTACAAAGAAAATGCTGAAGGTGGAAGGAAGAGCTCATGGGGCTTACTGGTGGTAACTGGGAAATGCCTCTTTTCCTAGGCACTGTTCATTTGTGTGTTAAGGGACAGCCTCAGGAGGTGATAAACAGAAGGAACATCAATTCTCCTTGGGCATTCCTATTAAATATGTTTATAATAACTGCATGGGTCCTACGCTCTATACGGCTCAGAAGACAAAGAGAGAGGAGAAGAAGAATGCTGAGACTGAGGAGGTATCCTTTAAATAGAGTTTACAGGACTTGCTCACAATTTTTGGATCTGTCTGAGGAGGAAGTAATGTGCAGGTTCAGATTTAATAAAGAAACCATACTGTACCTCTGCCAAATGTTAGAGCCTGACCTGCAATCTATCACCCAAAAGGGCCACGCCTTGCCAGTACACCTCAAGGTGACTACGGCCCTGGCCTTTTTTGCTACCGGCACCTTCCAAACACCGCTCCGAGTGACATCTGGAATCATTCAGTCTGCCACCTCAAGGTGTCTAGAGCAGGTCCTGGCTGCCTTGCTCCAGGAAACACAACACTTTATCTCCTTCCCCTTCAGAAGACAGGATCAACAAGAAATAATGACAGTTTTATCAAATTGCACACTTCCCCTCAGTCTTGATTGCACCCATGTGGCCCTAAGGGCACCAGGAGGAGATGAGGCCGCCTACTGCAACCACAAGGGATTCCACTCCCTAAACATGCAAGTGGTCTGCAACGCCAAGGGCATCAACATGAATGTGGTGCCCCACTTTCCTAGATCCACTCACGATGCCTACATTCTATCACAATCCAGAATTCATGACCACTTCCAGAAAGGACACATCACTGAGGATGGCGTCTAGGTAGTAAGCTAACCAAAACTTCTAACATACATAGTTCCCAGCTATCGTTTTGTCAGCCTTACATGTATGCTCCACAGCAGAGCTCCTGTTTACTTGGCCTGTGAGCTGTGCCACAATGAAACAGAAGGGATATGTAACCCTGATGTTCTGTGTCTTCTCCTACAGGTGACAGAAGTTATCCACTAAAAACCTGGCTCATGATCCCCATTGCCTCCCCCACAACTGCCGCTGAGGCTCGCTACAACAGGGCACACCGTAAGACCAGAGCTGTCATAGAGAGAACATTTGGCTTCCTGAAATCACGCTTCCGCTTTCTAGAAAGATCTGGAGGATGCCTTCTTTACAGTCCCCCTGCTGTATGCTACATAACCTGGCACTTAACAGACACATGCCTTCACCAGAGGAGGCCCCTCAAGAGAATGAGGAGGAGGAGGAGCATCTGACTCAGGCGCAATTGCAAGAAATCCATCGCTTGAGTCAAAGTCGGCTATACAACAAAGAAGCACTCTCATAGAAAGCCATTTCATAAGGTGAAAGTGGATTTATTTACAATAAAGTGCAGATAAATAAAAGTGAACAAAATAAAAAAATCACTTATTTATTTATTTTATTTAATAGATTTTATATACCATTGTTCATATTTACATCACAACGGTGTACAAATTTTTATATCTAAAATAACAGCGTTATCCATAATATAATAGAATACAATAAAATCAACATTTGTAAAAAGCTATCTAATAGAAGTCTAAATCAAAACTTCATTTATGTATCACATAACAAATATGGTTCAAGCTCTAGATGTAAAAGCTTGCTCAAAGAACCAGGTCTTTAAACCTTTCTTAAATTTCTTAAATTCAGTTTCAAGCCGCAGCTCAGATGGTAGAGTGTTCCATGTATTTGGGCCTGCTATTGAAATAACTATCACGAACTAAATCAAGATGTGCAGTGTTTAATGATGGAACCGAAAGAAGTCCTTTATTAGCGGATCTTAAGGAACGTTTTGGTGTCTGCATGCGGATAGATAAATTTAGCCAGTCAGACTTATGACTATAAATCGTTTTATGAATGATACAACAGGTTTTGTATGAAATCCTTTGTGTAATGGGTAACCAATGTAGTCTAATCAGAATTGGGGTGATATGTTCACGTCTGTTATAGTTAGTGAGTACCCGTCTACTGCATTTTGTAATACTTGAAGCGGTCGAAGTGTAGATTGTGGAAGTCCCAGCATAAGAGCATTACAATAGTCTAAAGATGAGAAAATGAGAGCCTGCAAAATAGTCCAGAACTCATTCTGGTCTAATAACAGCTTAAGACTTCGGAGGACTAAGAGTTTATAGTATCCATCTCTTATTTTCAAAGTGATATGCTTTTTAGAGTTCAGTTCACAGTCAATTTGTTACTCCTAAATCTTTAACTGAGTTAGCCAGATCAATTTTGACATTGCTAGATAGCAAAATTACTTGTTTGTCATTGGGTTTTGATTTTCTTTTAAGAAGAATTATCTCTGTTTTATCCATATTAATGGCCAGCTTCATGTGTGTCAATAATTGTTTGATGGCAGATAGGTAAATATTTATTTCTTTGAAAGATTGTTCAATGGTATCCTTTATGGGAACAAGAATCTGAATATCATCAGCATAAACATAGAAATTCAGACCAAGGCTAGCTAGTAGATGACAAATTGGTAGTAAATAGATGTTAAACAACGTAGCCGATAAGGCTGAGCCTTGGCCGTCCTCTCTTTCTGGCTTCAGGAAGCTTTGACTGCCCCAACTTGGAGCTCCTGTGCAGTAGACTCCTCCCACTGCTCCCACTACCCTCAAAGGGCAGAGGAGGTTGGGGTAGTTCTAGTTCATGGCTGCAGGAAGGTACAGCAAGTGGCAACAGCGACTCTGGTGGTGGTGGTGGTAGTGGAAGCATGACAGGTGGCACAAGCGGGAATGGGGGATGCCATCCACGTATAGCCTGGGGCAGGCTGAGGCACGGATGGCTGTCCTACAGTGGGCTCTTCTGCATGGGCAGGTGCCATCCATGGAAAGGGTGGCCCATAAGGTGGAGGGTAATGCATCTAGGGCCCCATGAAAGGCCATGGTGCTGCTGGTGGCTGCGGCTGCACAGGAGGCAACCGCTGCAGCATCTCCCTCCATACCTCAGTTTGTTCATCAGTAGCCCGGCAAAGGTTCTGGATCACCTGCTGAATCCCCTGTCCTTCCCCCCTGATGGTATCATGGAGGACTTGTGATTCCTCCCTGATGGTATCACAGAAGGACTCTGCTTCCTGCTGCACCACATCAAGCAGGCCAGAGATAGTGTCCAAGAGCCTGGCACTCTGCTGTAATAGCATTCTCCCAGGCTGACTGGCAACCAGTTCAGGTTTGGGCTGGTCAGACGCACTGCTGTCCTGTGGGAGATCATGAAGCAGATCAGCCAGTGTGTCCTCTGGCTCCTCTCCCTGCCACTGCTGCTCCTCTTCCTCCGCAGGCTGTTCTGGCTCTTCACGGGCTCCCCCTTCCTCCTCTTCCGTTGAGTCAGAGATCACCTACAGACGACGGTACAGCCTTTGGGGTCATCTAGGTGCAGGTCCAGGTCGCTCATTATCTGGCTCCCCTAAAAATGATCATAAACAAATGAGTACACACTGCCAATTGGTGTATTATGTCCTTTGGTTCATATGGCATGCATGGTACAGTACGTACACCTCACTACTAATCCAGTGGTATAGAGCTATGAATGACTCAGGCATTCTAAATAGTCCAGAACCGAGCTTTATACTCCCGGTGGTATTCCTTAAGGTACACAATAAAGCGCTTGAGGAATATGACTTTCACAGGACAGAGCACTGTCACTAGCTGCACAGAATTGGACCATCAGTTCCACAAACAGAAGGCCCTGTGCTTGGAAGAATCCAGAAAGTGTATAGCTGAGACCACCACAGTTCTGTGCACTGCAGGGACACCTGACATTTCTTATTTGCTAGGGACCTTGTAAGGTGTGAAGTGGCTGAGGAGCTAGACCTAGGGTGACCTTACAGCTCCTTGTCAAGGGTGACAAGTTAATCCAGTGCTTTCCTCACGAATGCAGATGATACAAAATTGTTCAGAGTAGTTATTAGAAAGGGAATGGTGAATAAAACGGAAAATGTCATAATGCCTCTGTATTGCTCCATGGGGAGACCGCACCTTGAATACTGTGTACAATTCTGGTCGCCACATCTCAAAAAAGATATAATTGCAATGGAGAAGGTACAGAGAAGGGCTACCAAAATGATAAGAGGAATGGAACAACTCCCCTATGAGGAAAGACTAAAGAGGTTAGGACTTTTCAGCTTGGAGAAGAGATGACTGAGGGGGGATATGATAGAGGTGTTTAAAATCATGAGAGGTCTAGAACGGGTAGATGTGATGTGAATCGGTTATTTACTCTTTCGGATAGTAGAAAGACTAGTGGGCACGCCATGAAGTTAGCATGGGGCACATTTAAAACTAATCGGAGAAAGTTCTTTTTTATTCAATGCACAATTAAACTCTGGAATTTGTTGCCAGAGGATGTGGTTAGTGCAGTTAGTATAGCTGTGTTTAAAAAAGGATTGGATAAGTTCTTGGAGGAGAAGTCCATTACCTGCTATTAAGTTCACTTAGAGAATAGCCACTGCCATTAGCAATGGTAACATGGAATAGACTTAATTTTTGGGCACTTGCCAGGTTCTCATGGCCTGGATTGGCCACTGTTGGAAACAGGATGCTGGGCTTGATGGACCCTTGGTCTGACCCAGTATGGCCTTTTCTTATGTTCTTATGTGTTCTGATTTCTCTAGTGATCTCCATATGAAAATATGAACACTATCTCATAGCATGCATTGTGTTAAGCCAGGAGCATGTTCCTGGTATTTCATGTTGAGCAGCAGCTACTTGGTCAGCCTACATAGGCCCTAACAAAGAACCTCCCCTATGCATTTTAATATACAGGCTAGGCAAGTACACCTTAAAGACACAGCTTTAATATGCCAAAAATCAAACAGACTGCATTTCTTCATACACACATGAAAGAACACTGCACGCTTGGACCTAGCTTATATGAACAAAGTTGCAGTACTTACAAGCTGTGTGCTGGCTTGGTACATATATGTGAAGATCATGCATTTCTACTATCCTAGGATAATGAATGCTCAAAATACAATGGCCCCTGTGTCCCTTACAAAGCCTAACCTAAACTGCTGTACTCTATAGTGTGTACATACAGATAGTTACAGATGTGACCAATGTGGCTTTCCATACAGTACCAGAAAACATTTACTAGTTGAGTAGATAGAAAAAGGCATGGTTAATTAGCAGTGCTAGATAGTTCTTAGTGCAGATTACAGAAACTTTTTTTTTTCTGCTCACTTTATTGCCCTACACGAGGCATGGTGTCAAGCTGGCCAGCTCTTCCCACAGCTGCCTCAGAGAAGGTGCAGAGGATCAGCTGCTCAGAGGTAGTGAAGCTGATGTGGCTGCATTCTCCCTCTGCATTCCTCCTGGCCTGCTTCTGCTTCACAATTCTCCTCAGGTCCCTCCACTTGTTCATCAGTACCCTAATGCTCTGGTTGTGGTAGAACACAAAGTTGACAGCATGCCTGATCCGCTTCCAGATCTGCTCCTTCCTATATGCACCCACCATCCTAGACTATGGACCATACAATGGATTCTGGTACTGAATGACATGCTCAACAAGCATGTCAACCTCAGCTGGTAAGAAGTTTGGCTTACGAATCAGAACTGCACGTGCCTGAGACATGGTGAAGGTGGCCATTGAGTGGACCAGTGATCCTTTTGTATGGAGCCTAATTTGAACATTTCCCACTCACAGCCACATAAATTATGTGCACAGGTGGGTCCTATCAGCGAGGATTGCGTTATGAGTGCCATCAATTAAAATTGATGCGGAACTTGTGCACGCTGGTTTGTGCATGCAGCCCATTAATTTTAATGAAGATGTGCGTGCCGCCTATTAACATGAATGGAGCTGTGCGTGCTGCCCACTGACTTTAATGAAGATGTGGGCGCCGCATATTAACATGAATGGAGCTGTGCGTGCTGGCCATTGACTTTAATGAAGATGTGCGCGCCGCCTATTAACATCAATGGAGGTATGTTGAAACCTTATGAGAGTTAGAGGGAACATGTATTACATACTTAGGATAACTTATTTTTGTGTCCAGGTTGGGAGCAACCTGAAGCTGTATAACATGATGTTGCGCCCGTCAGTCGCAGGCGGATGCAACTTTTGCTGCTCACCTCCTTTCTCTATACAACTCCGAATCTGGGGAAGATGGCAGCCTCCGCTTCCACATGCCGACCCTCATGAAATGCGTGGGACAGCGTGGGCACTCTCAGCAGCCATCTTCCATTCGGGGTTACCTAAGGCAACTCCTTCTTAACGGGGTTACCTAAGGCAACTCCTTCTTAAACGCGTCATGGCAGGAACCTCGGGGGCAACCCCACCGTATGATGTCATTCGCCTACCATACTTAAGCTCAGCTGACTTCTTGCAATACGAGTTAGCAAGGATACTTGTCCTGCTATTTCCACCATTCTGGGACTTTGTCTTGCTGTCCTATTTGGGTGATCTAGGTACCCGCTCCTTGGAGAACCATTGCTTCTTCTCGCACCTTGTTACCAGTGAGTTCCTGCATCATTCTTGGATGACCCCTCGCTGCACCAGTTCCGGGTCTCCTCGGTGCCTGATCCTCTACTACCTACTACTACCAGAGTCAGTGTGAATACAGAATATGCTCTTCTACCTTCGTGGCACGGATTCTCGGGCTATCCTGTTTGTGGGCCTCTACCGGATCCCTTCTGTCTTGTTCAACTATTCCATCTGCTTCCGGCCTACCCTGCATTGTGGACCTCAACCAGAATCGCCAGCACAAGCTACGCCTAGAGAAGGTATTCTCTGGTCTACCTCGCATTACGGATTACTACCGGATGGACCAGCTTGCAGGTCATACTCTCTGGACTGATTCTATTGATCCGCTCCTCGGATCACCATTGGCTGTATAATAAAGTTGTTTCCTCTGTTGTCCATCACTGCTGAGACCACGCCTGTTGTGATGAGTGCCCACAGGGCTCCTCCCTGTGGGTGGAGTCTACACTTACCATGACCCAAGGGCCAACTATTAGTTCAAGACACACAGAACATAACTCATGGGTGAGGTTACCCCAAAAAATTTTTTTTGGGTCCTAAATAAATATGACCATGTGTTTTGGGTTTACAAATTGGCAATGTGGATATGAAATAATTCTCAAATGTTAGGTGGCACTGAGTACTCTGTTTCTCCAATTGAGTATGTATGTACTGAGATATGTAAAGAGGTGCTGTTTACAGACATTTTTGGCCCTATGGTTGCTCCTATACAATGGCTTCATGGTGTGTATAGTAATGCAGAGTAAAACTAGGTATAGGGCTGGTAACTTCAAATGTGTTTGGGCACTCAGATGTTCCTCCTTCACCATATTAGGATCCATATCTGCAGTACACCTTCCTCTCTGTGACTGTTTGTTTTTTGCTTTGTCTGCTGTATTGCTGTAATATTGTGTTAACTTTATAAGCAAATAAACCTAAATGTCAGCAATTATCTTTTTGCCTATACTGGCCTGAGTGCCCCCCTGTGTCCCACAGCTTTCAAGAAATGTAAAGATAGGTAGAAAAGTCTTAGTCATCTCTTTTCCTATGTGTCTTGCATATCCAGGTCAGTGAACATCCCAGCTGTATGTCTTGAGGGAGATGGTGCTGGCGATATTCATTGATGATGCGGACTCCAATACTACTCCTTGATTTCCAAGATGATTCTTCCTTCTTGACCACTGGATGATTAGTTGAAGTGTTACTGTACCTATACTCCCCTTCCCCCTCTTTCTCCCCCCCTTCTTCTTTCCCCATTCCTTCCTTCCCCATTACTTCCTCGCTTCCTTCCTTCCCCCTTCTTCCATGACCCACCCAGCCTATACATGAGCCCCTTCCCCCTTCCACCCATCACCAGCAGCATGCCCTTACCTGAAATGAACACACCAGTTTAGAAAAACAATTGTTCTATGGGAAGCCATAGAACAAAGAATACAGTTCAAAGTACTGTGCTTAGTACACAAACTTATCCACGACGATAAAGCAGAATGGCTGAACACAGCACTTAGAGTACATGTCCCACACAGAAATTTAAGGTCAGCAAACAGAGCACTCCTTCCCATTCCTTCTGTGAAAACTGCAAGACTTACCCAAGTGAGGGACCGAGCAATGTCTCTAGCCGGTCCCATATTATGGAACTCCATGCCCCTGGACATTAGACTCCAGAGCAATTATAAACTTTTCAAAACACATCTCAAAACCTGGCTTTTTATACAAGCCTTCAAGAAAGAAAATTGATGCAGGCAATTAATCAAGTATAGGCGGCATAAAGCACCAAATGCCTAATTTAATGCTCCTTACTGAACTAGTTCAACCTATTTTAACTGTAGTCAACCATCAGGACATATTACCATGAAACACTCAATCCCCCAATTAAATGCCTTTTTGTTACCAAAAACTAATGGCACCCCCTATGTAATGTATGACCTATATTTTTTTGATACAGGTGCCCTATTGTAAACCGTTATGATGGTGAATAACTTAATGACGGTATATAAAAACTCCTAAATAAATAAATAAATAAATAAATAAATAAATAAAAGCTTCAGAAAGGTACCCTGCTTTTTTTTTTAGAAAACCTACTTTGGTTTTATGTATTTAAAAGTATGTTCAGTGAGGTTGAAGAAATTTCTTGCTAAGCGGTCATTATAATTGTAAACATTTGCTACACTTAAAGGAGGGAAAAAAAATATACAACATACATGAAAAAACTTGCTTCTTATAACCCAGGAGAAAGTAACCCTAAAAATGATAATACCCTTTCTTCTAATTACTGAGTAGATTCAATTGCAAAATTCACTTTTAAAGGGCCACTGCCACTTTTCTAGTTGAGGAGTGTATTGTTCACCTTATAAAACAGGGAAAAGCAATTCTGGTTCTCGAAGGTCACCAACCAGTTAAGTTTTCAAGATATCCCTAATCAACACTTAGGGCCAGATTTTCTAACCTACATGCGGGCGTAGATTTTATAACATGCGTGCGCAGCCATGTGCATGTTATAAAATCCAAGGTCAGCATGCACAAGGGGGTGCGCTCTTGTGCACCTTGCACCTACCTAAATCCCCCCCTACCTTTATTATTTAAGTTGGGCAGATGTAGGTTACGTGCAGCGGCCGAGTGCCGGCGCGCGATTCCCCGGCCTATCAGGCCTTCAGAGGCCTCTGGCCACGTCCCACCCCGCCCCTGACCGCCCACGCCCCACCCCTTTTTTCAAGCCCCCGGACATACATGCGTCCCGGGGCTTGTGCGCGTTGCCGAGCCTATGCAAAATAGGCTCGGCGAGCACAGGAGTTGGTTTTCAGGGTTACGCGCATAATATACACGCATAACCCTTTGAAAATCCACCCCATTGTTTACATTTTTTGTTGCTCATTTCTTTTGTGTTAAAGATTTTCCAGCTGAGATGGATCTGTGGGATGTTTACTAAGGTTGATTTTGTGAAAATTGTTTATGCAGTTATTATGTCATGAGTTGATTATTGCGATGCCCTGTACTTCAAGTTATTGGGAAGAAGTAAAGGGCATTTACAGGTAATACCAAATGCTGTGACAAGACTGGTGGCACAGGAAAGTCTGAGAGCTCAATTCATGCCCACATAACAGTTTGTCAGTGGATTAAATTTAAAACCTTAATTATGACCTAAAAGATCCTATATATTTTGATATTCTTAAGGCGAGTTATTGTACCCTTTATTAATATGGTGGTTTGGGGACAGACCCAAGATGATGACTCTTGAGATCTGTGCAGTGCTATGCTTCCCTGATTTCTTGAGTAATTCGTGTTTGCAGATTTTTCTTATTATCTTGATCATTCACAAGAGGAAGGCTCAGCTGCGCTCCATTCCTTCGGTGTCTGGGGTATTGATGAATGGTCCTATGGACTCCTTTTTCAGTGCAGCTGAAACCCAGGCTTCAACTTTCTGAGGTTTCTGCCAGAAGGGAAGACTCCTTAGCTGGGCTTAGCACTGAAGCAAAGCCAAAGTTTGAGATATCATCAATTCAGGGTGTCATACCACACCTCTGCAGCCAAAGCGGAGCATGTTAGATGCTGGTTGTAATCTTTACTCCAACATGCACAGTTATAGAATTACTCTCTTTTAAACATAGGATATGATTATTTTATTTATCAAAAAATAATGACCATACATTTTTCTTGCAAACTTAAAAGCCTAGTTTTTAAGGACAAAGAGGAGCCTTGGGTCAGACAGCATCATTTAGGACTTCAGAACTAGTGAGGAAGAAGCGATTGGCAATGGCTCCTGCTTAGAATGAAGTTTCAGATGGAACTGGCATGAATTGGGAGATCCTGAGAAAATGAGTTGATACTAGAGGACTGGAGCTCCCCCTAATAAAATTCTCAGGGTGAAACCTTAGCCAAATGGGGGTTCATGCTTAGAAGAGGATGTTGCTGCTCATGTTTTCTTTAAGAGGTGTAATTAAATTGCTGTTTTGGGGATATTTCTTCTACAGGAGTTTTATTAGGTAACTAGTAAGGGGGGGGACACCATCTGCCAGGTGGTTGATATTTCGGAAAGTGTTCATTCTAATGCTTGTGGAGTGGCCTTCATATCCTGAAGATGTGGATTAAGGCTGGAACATCAGCAGTTGGATTAACCTGCTGATACTCTCAACCAAAATTATCATCAATCATGCAATTGCTAATAAATATGCATTAGAATGTAATGCAATTCATTTATGTTTTCCTTATGTGAAATGGATTTTATCAGTAACAATTAAGGTTGTGCTACTGATAGGCCGATGCAATATCGACGAGCATAAAATGGACATGATTGCGTACCTGCTCTCCTAATGTGTTTCCATCCACCTCTCCCTGGTGCACAATTTCATATTAAAATGGGCTGCCGTGGTAAAAAGGATGAGGTAGGGAAAATTGAGCATCCCTAGCACTTTCTCGGCATCGGGCGCCCAGGAAAGGTGGCTGTCAGTCTGCTCAATACAAGCGTCTGTTTTCTCTTGCTACTGGCACAATATACACCCACAATATAAACGGCCTGGACTATGTATATTGTGGGTATGTACTGGGCACCTAGAATTTTTTTTTTTTTGCAACTTTTTTTTTTAACCTAATTATGCTTTCTGTGGTTCCTTCTACTTAGTATCGCAGCAATACTAGTAGGAGGAATCACAGACAGCAGGATTTTGTCTTTTTTAAGGGAGCCCTTGATGTGTGGCATACTTTAATGCCAGCCCCTGGGAAGGTGTTAAATTTGCCTGGTTAAACTAGTGCCTTGGCCACATGGCAATTTTTGGCATTGTGTCATAATATGTAATAACCTCATCTACATGGAATTTGCATTTGAAGAGTGCTATTAGCTATGCGCTCGATTGGATGTGTGTTTTGGACATGCTAATCCCTGTATTGCATCTGGGCTAGGGACGTGCTTCCAAAATGTACATCCAATCACATGTTAAGCTATGTGCTAGACCTAGTGCATAGTATTGCATCAACCTCATGTGCAATAGCTTGCATTTAACATGTATTAAGCATTAAATTTGGCATTTAATGTGCATTAATACATCTTAGTAAATATATTCCTTATTTTTTATTAAGAAGAAAGCAGTACATATATGCTCAAAATTCATTAAAAAATGACTATTCAAGAAGGAAGATGCATCTTCAACCTCCTCTTTAACTTTAATGATTCATACTCTAGTAGGGCAGCACCCTCAGAGGATTGGCGCCACTTTGAAATACAACACTGATGGGGCAAAAAAGACTGGAGAGTGATTCTTCCCTGTGAAGACTCACAGGTATGATAATATACAGGGCAGGGAACCCAGGATGGGAAATGGGGTGGCACCAAGCCACCATCAAGTGTTTGTTTTAGTGAGAGCTATATAAAATAGCATGCATTAAAACAAAATGAAACAAAAACAATTCAACATCCTCTCCCCAAATGAAATGAACCAAACTAAATGAAAATGTTCAGCAAAATTACCCCTGATAATATATAATAATTGTAGGTATAGTTTTCATAGTAGACAGTGTGCAATACCAAGACTAATGTCAAGGCCATTTTTTTTAAAAAGCCAAACAAATGCTTATGCAGCTAGCTAGGTTATCCACTTACTTTGGCGCACAAATCAACAGATTATTCTTTAAGTATCTTATTTGCTCAGTTTTCAAAAGAGCCCTTTCTGTTTATCAGCTAATACTGAAAAACAGCAAATTTAATCTTTACATCTTATCCAAGGTTTTGCGATATATAGAAAGATTGCACTTAATCGCAGATAGAAATACTAATTTAATTTATCAGGAAAAGAAGCCAAACAAGTTAATTATCAATGAAAAGCTCTTATTTTCTCTTTACCCATGAGAGGAAGCAGATAACAGGTTTTAGGCAGCTGAGTATCTTTACTGCTGCCAAATGAATGTCAGCAAGTGCCAGATTGGTAAAGATTTTAAGAAAAGAAGCAGTGCACAATTTGCACTTTATTTATTAACCTGATTTTCCTCCTTGTAAGTATCCATCTTGCCATTATATACACAAGCAGTGTTTAATGAAGACTTAATTTGTACATTAGCAAATCTTAAATGTATGAAATTTTCCTATATTTTTATAAGTACAGAATGTCCTTGAACTTAAAGTGACTGAGGAAGGTCAGACTTGTAATTAAAAGCATATATATTTATCTCCAGCATATATAAGAATACATTTACAAGGCAATGGATAATGAAAGTTGCCCCTGAGGCCAGGCCACTGTCCTGTCTTCATGCACTTATTCAGAAATTTCTTTCATTAGGCCTGTGTTTCATGATATATAGTAAATGTTAGAAAATGCACACTTTGCAACCCATACAGATTGACAATTCCTAAAATACAGGCAAAGGATAGAGTCCTGTGAAGGAGTGGCCTTTCTACCCTTCCTTAACCTGTGTGGGACCAAGCTAGATGCCTGGTTCACCTTAAATCCCCACAGAGGGAGAGACCTTTGTATGCGGGACCCTGCTTCTGTGGGTGGGACCCTGCTGGGGATGATGTCAGAACCCTGCTGGGATCAGGAGGCCCCATGTCTCTAGGAGAACACAGCTCCTAAATACATTTCTGATCTAAGACTAAGTAATTCTGCTGGAGGTAAGGATAAACTGTGGGTGGACAGGACACTGGGTAAAGGACAGAGTGTATAGTTGTGGTAAATAGAGAGTGGTTAAAGGTAAACCAAATGAGAGAGGGAGAACATGACCCTGTAGCTGCTACCCAGAAGTTAACTGGCAAGAGGCTAGAAGGAGGGTATTGGGGATTTGAGTTACTTCCTTGGTTGGGATCCATGGTGAGTGTGGATACTTGCCCCAATGGGTGCAAGCTGACAGGGAGAGTAAGTGAAGGAGTGGCCTTATTACCCTTCCTTAACCTTTGTGGGACCAGGTTAGATACCTGGTCCACCTTAAATCCCCACATAGGGAGAGAGCTCTATGGACGGGACCCTGCTGAGCAGGAACCCTGATGAAGATAAGAATCAGAGCCCAGCTGGGATAAGGAGGCCCTACATCTCTAGAAGAAGGCAGATCCTAAATACATTTCTGACCTAACTAACTGGGTCACCATCAAGCTGTGTTAGGGCTCTAATGTGCAATACATTGCGTATATCACGTGATATAGAAAATATTTTGCATCTCCCCGTCCAAATACCCTCCCCTATTACAAAGACCTTATTTGCATGTTATTTGCATGCATGAATAATGCAAATGCATGCAAAGAAGGTCATTAATAGGAAATATTTTATTGCGAGAAGTTGGTTAGCTGTGATAAAATAACTACACCTCCTAGGGAAGCTTTAGATGTGCGGTGGGTAGTCTGGGACACTAACACAGGTTCTGAGGCTCCCACCCCAAATGTTAAGAGGCCGTATTAAAAAAAATAAGTTGCTAAACAGGGAGTCAGTGCTGACCCCTGTTTCAACCCAGGGCCACTGATTGAGGCGGCCCTGACTCCCACAAAAATGAACAATTAGTGGAAATATGCATGCTGCAGCAGGCACCCCCAAGTCTAACACACCCACCTTGTGCCCCCCGGTGTCTCAACACCTCCTCAGCCACAATGGATCTGAAAGCTACCACCTTGACAATACTAGAAAATACTCAGCCCTTGTTTTTATTTTTTCATTCAATTTTTATAGCTATGAGAAAATGCTGTACAATGTGAGACCAGAGAAGCATTCATTTGATTAGTATTAAGATTCGACCTGTGTTCTATAATTCTCATTTTTAAAGATCCCTGGATTTTACCAATGTAAAACTTGTCACAGGGACATCTTTTCTCATTCTTTTGATGAGCTACAAGTATGTGTGATACCACAGATTACATTAAATTGGTGGGGTGGCAATTTAAATTCAAAACTTTTTCGAGCAGAGCAAAGATGGATACATACACTTAATACCATGCAACAAAATGGTTTAAATTCATGTTTGGAATTGAGTGTGTTCCTATAAGGTTGTGCTTATGCACAACCTTATAGGAAAATCAACTTTGGGATAGATACTGATTCATATTCTTCATGCCAATACCCAACTGATTTGAGAAGATCATGACCAATTACCTATTAATGGATTAAAAAGAATACAGTTTTGTTTTTCACACGATGCATGGTTTGATGTTAACATCTAAGATAATTGAGATCATGATTGACAGCCTGCTAACAGATTGTACAGACTATAGAGGTGTCTTCTACATTACGCATGCATTGACATCATCACACGAGATGTTGGCTATGATTGGAGCTTGGTAACTCAGCATTCATTTAAAAATATATGTTTGGGATATAATGTCCTTCTGTCCCTTTTGTGAAGATAGATGAGATGCTATGTCTGAATATGAAGGGTGTATTTGTCTGCAATGAGATAAATAGTGTCTTTAAATACCTTTGAACTGCCATCTAATGACAGGGAATGTATTTTATTTATCTAGAGATTATAACATTGAAATACAAGGAGCATTATAAGTGACTACACGGTTCCTGATGAAGCATTTTTGATGCGAAACATTGGCCGTGGTAGAATCACGGTCATCAAATGATTGAGTGATCCGGGCGGCCCAAAGTTCCGAGGGCATGTCATCAGGCTTGCTGATGCGGCTTGGTCTATTTAATTGCAAGACATCTTTATATAGAGAGGTTCTTCGAGGATTCCCTCTTTTTTTGCTGGTTTAGTGTGGTACTAGGAGTTTTTTCAGCTCTTTTCTTTTTGTTAGAACTAATAGAAACAATCTCCCAACATATATTTCATTTTTTTCCTAAACAACTAAGTACAGCACATCCAAGTCTGGGGTGAGTAAACTGTTCTGCAGTCCCACTTCTATTCATGTAATTGATCAGTCTCCCCCCCACCCCAAGTTTTGTTACATCTCTTATATAATCTTGGATTCCTGGTCTGGTGTTAAAGTCTTTTGCCAACCAATCAGTTCTTGTACCAGTTGCCAAGTAATGAGTCAACCATACTGCCAGTGGCTCAGACACACACAATCAGTCATAGACTGTGCTGCTCCTCTTGTGCTCAGTGACTGCTCCCCCTGTCCCAGCACTGCTGCATCATAATGTAAAAGTTGATTCTTGTTGCCATCCCTTCCTCAGGCTGCAGCAGCTCCCTCCCTTTCCCATTCTCAGCCCTTCTTGGCATCCTCATGCTTCAGGAGACTCACTGGCTCCACAACCAGCTGCCCCTCTCAGAGCTCAGCCCAGCCACTTCAGACAGAAGCCTCCCTCTATAGCACTACACAGATACCTCCTTCTGGCTTACCCCCTCCATTTCTATTACAATAGCTTGCCTCCACTTTTCAGGGCCTCCTCCACCCAATTCTCACTGACTATGTGCTTCACAGAGTCTGCTACTTTTATGGTTCCCTAGGGAAATGTTTCCCAACTACTTCATACCTAAAGCAAACCTACATTAACACAAATGTTATGTGAGACACCAGGCTCCACGGAGCAGACAGTGCAAACATGGAGAGGACTTATATGGCCAAAAGGGTTAGTGATGCACTTAAAGTTTTACCAGTCTCTCTTCCAAAACAGAAGAGAAGGGACAAAGACAATCTCCCACAGTGCATCAGCTCCCACGTAAGAGGAGAGAAACTGGTGCAGTGTGAGCAACTGGCTCATTTAGTTACCTTGGCTGCTGCATGTGGCTGACAGAGTTCCTCTGCTGCTGCTCTTAGCACTCAAAATGAATCACAGTATCCCTGACTTATTTGGCCTGAAAATAAGACAGAGATTTCAAGGACTCAGATGGGGAAGATGAGGAGAGACTGTGTGCACTGTGGGGTAGATTTTCAAACTATGCGAATAGGCCTACTTTTGCTGGCCCATCAGGCTCAAGCAAAAGTACGCTGGATTTTAGTAGATACGCGCGGAGCCGCGCGTATCCACTAAAATCCTGGATTGGCGCGCGCAAGGCTATCAATTCTGTATAGCCGGCGCGCGCCGAGCCGCGCAGCCTACCCCCGTTCCCTCCAAGGCCGCTCCGAAATCGGAGCGGCCTCGGAGGGAACTTCCTTTTGCCCTCCCCTCACCTTCCCCTCCCTTCCCCTACCTAACCCACCCGCCCGGCCCTGTCTAAACCCCCCCCCCTTACCTTTGTTGGGGGATTTACGCCTCCCGGAGGAAGATGTAAATCCCCGCGCGCCAGCGGGCCGCTAGCGCGCCGGGACGCGATCTGGGGGCGGATCCGGAGGGTGCGGCCACGCCCCCGGGCCGTAGCCACGCCCCCGGGCCCGCCCACGGACCGCTCCCAACACGCCCCGAAAACGCCGCCCGGTTCGGGCCCGCCCCCGACACGCCCCCCGACACGCCCCCTCCGAAAACCCCGGGACTTATGCGAGTCCCGGGGCTCTGCGCGCGCCGGTAGGCCTATGTAAAATAGGCTCACCGACGCGCAGGGCCCTGCTCGCCTAAATCCGCCTGGATTTGGGCGGATTTAGGCGAGCAGGGCTCTGAAAATCCGCCCCTGTGTGTGCTGCACAAAGTGGTTTCTAACTATTTAGGCCCTGCATGCTGCCCATTAATTACCACACTCCAGGGCTCATGCTGTAGCTAGAAGAGGCATGCATGATTACACATGTTCTCAAAAATGAGTTCCCATTAGTTTAAGAGCCACCACTGGTGTCTTTTGTTGCTTCAATATGCTGAGAGTGGTGCCCTTGATCAGAGCATCAGGCACTATCTGACCTTCCGTGGTACACCTGATCAGATATGGATGGGAAACACTGCCATAGCTCTGTTCTGCCTACCTACTCCTAAGGAGGAGGGGTATCAGACACAATCCATATTTCCAGCTTCCTCAAGTGATTAAGAAAAATAAACACTAAGCCCTGGCTAAGATTATATACATCACTACTAGGGAGAGCCTGGCCTATGACAGCACAACTCCATATAGAATTCTGCTTTCTTACGTGGAACCAGTACAGTCTGTGCAGCTAAGGCATCAAGCATGCTAGGAAAACCTTATAGTCGTTCCTCAGCCCCAGCCCCACCTTTCACACACCTAATTAAAAATCATACATTTGTAATAAGATTTTACATGAAAAGGTATATTCAAATACAGTCTTCTTACTTTTCAATATATTTATAAATGATCTGGAAAGAAATGTGACGAATGAGATAATCAAATTTGCAGATGACACAAAATTGTTCAGAGTAGTTAAATCACAAGCAGATTGTGATAAATTGCAGGAAGACCTTGTGAGACTGGAAAATTGGGCATCCAAATGGCAGATGAAATTTAATGTGGATAAGTGCAAGGTGATACATATAGGGAAAAATAACCCATGCTATAATTACACAATGTTGGGTTCCATATTAGGTGCTACAACCCAAGAAAGAGATCTAGGTGTCATAGTGGATAACACATTGAAATCGTCAGTACAGTGTGCTGCGGCAGCCAAAACAGCAAACAGAATGTTGGGAATTATTAGAAAGGGAATGGTAAATAAAACGGAAAATGTCATAATGCCTCTGTATCGCTCCATGGTGAGACCGCAGCTTTAATACTGTGTACAATTCTGGTCGCCGCATCTCAAAAAAGATATAATTGCGATGGAGAAGGTACAGAGAAGGGCTACCAAAATGATAAGGGGAATGGAACAACTCCCCTATGAGGAAAGACTAAAGAGGTTAGGACTTTTCAGCTTGGAGAAGAGACGACTGAGGGGGGATATGATAGAGGTGTTTAAAATCATGAGAGGTCTAGAATGGGTAGATGTGAATCGGTTATTTACTCTTTCGGATATAGAAAGACTAGGGGGCAATCCATGAAGTTAGCATGGGGCACATTTAAAACTAATCGGAAAAAGTTCTTTTTTACTCAACACACAATTAAACTCTGGAATTTATTGCCAGAGGATGTGCTTAGTGCAGTTAGTATAGCTGTGTTTAAAAAAGGATTTGATAAGTTCTTGGAGGAGAAGTCCATTACCTGCTATTAAGTTCACTTAAGAGAATAGCCACTGCCATTAGCAATGGTAACATGGAATAGACTTAGTTTTTGGGTACTTGCCAGGTTCTTATGGCCTGGATTGGCCACTGTTGGAAACAGGATGCTGGGCTTGATGGACCCTTGGTCTGACCCAGTATGGCATTTTCTTATGTTCTTATGTACTGATGTGGTACCAAACAGAAAACCCTGCAGAAAATGTAAAAAGACACTTGACATTAGGCATATTGTAACATATACTGAGTGTGGGTTTGGGTTGGGCTTGGCACTTAGAAAGCCATGAGTAAGCTAAATTACAATTACAATATAGTAAAACTCCCATACCAAAAAGGTGCTAACTGACAACAGTCAAATAGTAACAACCCTACCTATGAAAAGGTAACACTAAAACTATTACAGCAGACCCTAAAATACCAATACACATTCAATTAGGAAAAACAGAACAAACCATGCTGCTATAGGTCCCAACACAGAAACTACACCGTAACAGAATACCTAATTTCCATTTGACACAGGCAGAAAACAGATAGACTGTCACCAAATGCAGAATAAAGTATGAATAAAACTGAAAACCACAACAAGCCAGACTCTGTATGCCGTGGAACTATGGATAAACAGTAAAATCACCATTCCTCATAAAACATCAGACAACAAAATCAAAACATATAAAATATAATACAGATGTGCTTCGGGTAAAAATTTAATGTCGGGCTTCTTTTCGGGGTCTCCCCGCAGGAATTTTGTTTTTCCCGTGGTTCGGATTTTTTTTTTTTCGGGGGCCCCGGTTTTTGGATTAGTGCACACTATCGGGAGTTAGTTCTTTGTGCCTCATGTGTCTTAAAATTTTATACTAAATCCATCAATCCACCCAATTATTTATCACATATTCAAGCACCCAAGAAATTCATGGATTTTTCTAACATCAGAGAAAATCAATAGAGCTCTTGCTATATACAATTCTAAAATAAATATGTCTTTCAAATAGTTTTGTTTTTTATGGAAATGATAGAAAATTATTATTACTGTTTGATATGCTAGAAAAGTCTGATCTTCAGTCAGCCACTAGTAGGAAGCTTATCTCAAATCTTGTCTTTTTGCTGAGATCCTGAATAAATAGATATAAAAATATGTCAGAGCCAAAGCATCAACTTTGCTTGAAACTTTTCATGAAATTATCTTAACTTGTCCGTCAAGACCTTGTTCATGAAACATTATAGAAGGAACCTTTATCATATAATTCCTTTTCCTCTAAGTTTTTTTAAATTTCATTTTTCATGGGGGTGAATCAGTTGGATTGCCTTTATTATATGAAGAGCCATTCACTTATTTTCCCAGCTACTTTCTCAAGCATTTAAAAGAGGAGTTCCTAAAAGAATTATGGAAATATTTCATAAACTGTGGTGGATACCACATAGTTTAATTTTTAGGATTTTTTTTTATTATAAATTACTCTGATAGTTTCGCTAATGGTACAGTATTTTTAAATAAATAAAAATACTGAGTATAATTTTCAAACCTGCTTGTGTTCTCCCATATACTTGTGTATATAAATGTGTATATAAAATGTGTATATAAAATGTGTATATAAATGTGTATATAAAACTGCCCCTCAAAACCTACCCCATCCCCAAACCTCACCCCGAGTAACTAGTGTCACCTCTTACAGTGGTATAAAAGCAAACTTTCATGTTGACTTCTTTCTCTCTCTCGCAGCCTGAACTGCCATTTGCAAAAAAAACCTTGTAACTCGTGTTGCACTATTTTAACACAAAATGATAAATGACCCTCTTTTTGGCTATGTAGGCCTCCTAATACTTAACTGGATAAATCAGAATATAGCCAGATAAGTGCTGTTACTTATCTGAATAAGTTCAAATTTGTTACTGTAAGTAGCAGGAAAGGTGCTACTTAGCCAAATAAATTGGAAATTAGCCAGGTAAGTATGTGCAAATTATATATTTGCACTTCCAGTTTTAAAAGGATATACTTGTAGATTTTCATTGCATTCATTTGATGCTTTTACCCCCAATAAGTTAACTTTAACATGTACATTGCAATGAAATAAACAGAATCTACTAGTATGCCCAGTCCGGTAGGGATGTGAATCGTTTTTGAACGATTAAAATTATCGTCAGATAATTTTAAAATCGTCCTAAATCGTTAGAGTGCATGATACAATACAAATGCCCCCGATTTATCGTCAGGGGCATTTGTACTGTACTCATCAGCCTCTATTATAGAGTATAGTATAATTGGGGCTGATGAGTAAAGATGGCCGGCGCCAACTTTAAAGATGGCGCCGGCCATCCAGGGCTTGTACCATGTGACAGGGGCCGGCCAATGGCACGGATACCCTGTCACATGGTAAGGGCAAAGGGGCATTGGCGCCATTTTTTTTTTAGAATAGCTGATGCCTGGGAATGGGAAATCTCTCCCTGAGGCTCCCCTGGATCTTTCCTCTCCCCGAGGCTCCCCTGGATCTCTCCCTGAGGCCCCCCTGGACCACCTGGTAATTTTAAAAGGTTTTGGGGGGGTCGGGAGGGTGGGGTCAATTTAAAGGGTCGGGTGGGTTTTTTTTTTTTTAGCGGCGCGGGCCTCCCTAAAAAAAAATTAGCGATGTGAATTGGAACGGAAACGATTCCAATTCACATATCTTAATGATCAGATTCCCCCCCCCCCCCCAGCCGAATCTGATCGTTAAGACGATCTGGCACACGATTCACATCTCTACAGTCCAGCTGTAGATTTCAGCCTGAAGTCCCCCCCCCCATTATACCCAGACTCTCTACCCAGTCATTTTATCACTTTAACAATGTTTATGATCACTTTCACCAGATATTGAGAAGAATTGATTATTTAATTTAATTTTAAAGTTTTATATGCTGCTACCTACAAACTTGGGCCTGGATTTATCAAAATGCACTACATATTGCATGTGATAGAAAAAAGGGGCATATTTTATGGTAATAGGCAGTTTATTGCACTTTGTGCTAATATCTATGTGAAAAGTTTGGTTACCATAACTTGGGGGGAGCATGTTTACTATCAGAACCATGAAAGGGAAAGGGAGAAAGAGAGGGAGAGGGAGAGAGAGCAGGAGAGAGAGCACCTAGCCACAATGTCCTCACCCTAGATAGGTATTTATATCTCTAAGGGAGGCCCACCTAGTAACTCGAGGTGAGGTTTAGGTATTAGTGTAGGGGATTAGGGGCCACTTTGACATTCAAAGTGAGACGTATGAACAGAACAATGCTCTCTTGTGAAGATTTGATGACCTTCGGAGTGAGGAAACTCACTCAAAGATGAGATTTGTGCAATGTTCTCTCAACCTAGCTTGATGGACTCTCTACCTGGATAACATCAAGCTAGGTTGAGAGAACACTGCTCAAATCTAATCTTTGAGTGAGTTTCCTCACTCCGAAGGTCATCAAATCTTCACAAGAGAGCATTGTTCTGATCATACGTCTCACTTTGAATGTCAAAGTGGCCCCTAACCTCCTACACTAATACCTAAACCTCACCTCGAGTTACTAGGTGGACCTCCCATAGAGATATAAATACCTACCTAGTATGAGCATATTGTGGCTAGGTGTGTTCTCTCTCATATTAGTGCAATAAAACCATGTAGTACAGCTTAACACAAATGCATGGTAAAACTGTGTGATATGGCATTGCAAAGCCAGCCCACTTGGCCAGAAATTCCACCCCTTTTCTAAATTAGCATCACACCTTGTATTATGGTGCTTTTCACATGTGAAAAGCCCATAACGTGGCTTGGAAAATAACCCTCTGAGGGGGGTCATTTATCAAAATGCAGTAAGGTGTTTTCACATGTGAAAAGCCCTGTTAGTGCATGTGATAGCACCATAACACTGAAGAGAGAGAGAGACTGGCCATAATGTCATCCCCAGAGGTAGGTATTTGTATCCCTATGGTAGGTCCACCTAGTAACTCAAGGTGGGGTTTAGGTATGAGTGTAGGGGGTTAGGGGCCACTTTGACATTCTATGTGACACATACGAACAGAACAGTGGTCTCTTACTCTCTTGTGAAGATTTGCTGGCCTTCAGAGTGAGGAAACTCACTCCATGATGAGATTTGGACAATATTCTCTCCATCTAGCTTGATGTTACCCAGGTAGAGAGTCCATCAAGCTAGGTTGAGAAAACACTGCACAAATCTCATCTTGGAGTGAGTTTCCTCACTCCGAAGGTCATCAAATCTTCACAAGAGACCACTGTTCTGTTCGTACATGTCACATAGAATGTCAAAGTGGCCCCTAACCCCCTACACTCATACCTAAACCCCACCTCGAGTTACTAGGTGGGCCTACCATAGGGATACAAATACCTACCTCTGGGACTGACATTGCAGCCAGTCTCTCTCTCTCTCTCTCTCTCTCTCTTCATATGCAGGAAATACAACAGGTCTGATGCAAATTCAGATAACATGCATTAGCATAGCTAATTAGCACAAATTGCAATAAACTGAATTTTTGCATAAACCACGCCCTTTTTGCTATCACATGCGGTGCTTACCGCATTTTGATAAATCCAGGTCTGAGTGAGTAGAAAACATGCCCAGATAACCTGTCACATTTGATTTTGGGTGATATCAGTTTACTAATTTTCAATGATATATGGGATTTAAGAATTCAAATTGATTCCAAGCTGTCATTAGGAAAACATGTTAAAATGGTAGCCAGGTCAGCTTTTTAAAAATCAATAATTGATATCCCATTTAAAGTATTATATAATCTATATTATTATTGTACAAGTTTTTGTATTAGCTAAAGTAGATTATTGTAATTTGTTATTTTTGGGTCTAGTTCTGCTGCATATTCTTCAGCTGGTACAAAAAGCAGCCACCATTACTGAAAATATTACACCAAAATTAAGGGAACTGAACTGACTAACATTTCATTTGAAAATACAATTTGAAATTCTTATAGGTATTCATACAATTCTTTACTGCAAAAGATCCCAAGGTTTGACAAAGTGTCAGGGTTGTGAGCCCTTGTGCTGTAGCATGATTCCTGCACACCTGCAAGCGGCTCAGTAGTACAAAAAACAAAAAAAAGAATTGGTAAAGGCTGCATCCCTTAGTTAGGAGACTGCCTATGCTTTTTTCACAAGAGTCCAAATACTTAAACAACATAAAACAAAACAAAACAGAAGATCAACAGTTCTCTGCTTAGCTGTAAACATTGTTGCAGTAATTAGCAAACTCAGATAATTGCTGTCCCTTTCAGTCTTTGAGAGCAGCAAAAGGGAAAAAAAAAAACAAAACCTGAAGCTAAATGGTTCTCTGCACACTTGTAAACCTTGCAGCAGTGATTAGAAAAGTCTGATGACTGCTGTCCCATTCAGTCTGTGTGCAGCAAAAGGAAAAAAGTTCTGGTAAAGGCTTCCTCACAGAGGGGTAGATTTTAAAAGCCCTGCGTGTGTAAATCCTGCCAGATTTACGCGCGCAGGGCACTCGCGCGCCGGCGGCCTATTTTGCATAGGCCGCCGGCGCGTGCAAAGCCCCAGGACGCGAGTAAGTCCCGGGGCTTCGTAAAAGGGGTGGGAGGGGGCGTGTCGGCAGGCCGGGGGTGTGTCTGGGGGCGTGTCCGGGGTCAGGGGGCGGTCCAGGGCAGGTCTGGGGGCATGGCGACGGTTCGGGGGTGGGCTGGGAGGTCCCGAGTCCCCCGGCACTGTGGCTTATGCCGGGGGATGCCGAGGCGGCACGTGCAAGTTAAGCCTGCCTCAAGCAGGCGTAACTTGCCCAACAAAGGTAGGGGGGGGGATTTAGGTAGGGCTGGGGGGTGGGTTAGATAGGGGAAGGGAGGGGAAGGTGGGGGGACATGGAAGGAAAGTTCCCTCCGAGGCCGCTCTGATTTCGGAGCGGCCTCGGAGGGAACGGAGGCAGGCTGCGCGGCTCAGCACAAGCAGGCTGCCGATTTTGCGCAGCCTTGCGCGCGCCGCCCCCGGATTTTATAAGATACAGAGCATGAACTTCCTCTGGGACATGTAATAGATTTATTGGTAGCCCAAATAGCAGAATGAACCAATGTTCTTTCAGAAGGGGAGATTTGGCCCTGTCCTGCAGTTCCTGTTACTCCCCAATGCCATGTGCTCTCTGGAAAGGAATATTCATTCTTGTTGGACTGCAGAGCTTGGTCCCTCATGAAAGGGGTACCATGGCAGTTCATGTATTGTCACTGTTTTGGGTACTTTCAGGACTGGTGGCTGCACTCCACTTCTAGATGCATAATGAGAGTTCAAAGAGCAATGCAATTCACTCCAGACATAAGTACAAAACATAGATACATACCACTGTATGGGTCACAGTAACAGCTACAATACACATTCTACTTTGTATTCCTATTTCTCAGTATAGATTGAGGACCTGAAGAAGACCAAGGAAATGTCCAAGGTGGCTTGACTGACTGTATGCCAAGTGGGATGGGACCAGAGGTAAGCTCATGAATCATAAGTTTTGAACATGCTCATAGGTCCAACAGAGACCATGAGGGACAGTGGCAGCAGCTCTATCTCTAAACAAGTATTTTTCTCAGGGGAAGAAGCAGAAGGCAGGAGGAATGAGCAGATATGCTAGTAGCTTCAGAGTGAGGATAGGGGAGTGGAGAGGGAGATGCAAATAAGGGGAAAGTGAAATACAGTTATCAGATGCTGGGGGAGGGGGTAAAGAGATAGGGGCTATAGCTCTAGCACTAAACTTTCAGAAGGGAAACTTTGATAAAATGAGAAAAATAGAAAAAAAAAAACCCTGAAAGGTAAGAATATTCATTGTTAAAAAATACCATCTTAGAGCACAATCCAGATGTATTCCATGCATTAAGAAAGGTAGAAAGAAGGCCAAATACATGCTGGTATGATTAAAAGGTGAGGTGAAAGAGGCTATTTTAGCCAAAAGATCTTCCTTCAAAAACTGGAAGGATCCATGTGAAGAAAATAGGAAAAGCATAAGTACTGGCAAGTTAAATGTAAAACGTTGGTAAGAAAAGCTAAGAGAGAATTTGAAAAGAAGTTGGCCATGGAGGCAAAAACTCATAATAACATTTTTTAAAAGCAGGAAGCTTGCGAGAGAGTCAGCTGTTAGATTATGAGGATTAAAAGTGGCACTTAGGGAAGATAAGGACATCGTAGAAAGACTAAATTAATTATTTGATTCAATGTTTACTGATGAGAATTTTGGGGAGATACCCGTTCCAGACACAATTTTCAATGGTGACAATTCAGATGACCTGAATCAAATCATGGTGAACTTGGAAGATGTATAACTGCTAGATGCAAGATTCACTCATTCCTTTCCCCCCCACCTCATAACCCCCCTTTTGTTTCAACACTTTCCCACAAATCACATCACACTTTCTTTGGAGTAATAAAGGCCGCAGTTTATTATATTAACCCGAGCCTCGCCAAGTACTTATAATATCATATAACAATCCCCCCCCCCCTCAATTCGGATAACAGTCCAACAGCGCCCCCCACCGTTTCCAGTGGTAGAGCATCCCCTAGTAAACAGTCCAACAGCGCCCCCCACCGTTTCCAGTGGTAGAGCATCCCCCTGTAAAGCCTCCGAGCATCGGCCCCCCTCTTGCTCTTTGGCAATCTCGTGCAGCAGCCCCCCCGCACTGCACAAGATTCCCCCCCCCCCCTTTGTAAATTTAACAACACAATGCAATAAACAACATTTGAGGCTCGGGTTTACCGCCACTGCGACGAATACAACAATTCCCCGAAAACACACTTTTCAAAGTACCGGGTGGGAGGGTGGGCAAGCCTCAACCTGCTGCCTCGGTCATTCCTCACCGACTGGCAGTTATTTCCCCCTCCTTTCCTTTTTCCTCCCTACCCGCCAATCCCGTTCTCTTATTTGAATTCCACTCCCCCCATTGGCTACTGTCTTCCTCGCTCTCCCTCCCCCCCCCCCTTTTCCTCCTTCCCCTTTAACCTAATGTCCCGCCCTTCCTTTCGCTCTCTTGACTACAGTTATGTCCGCAGGGCAAGACAGGCTCGCCCTGCTTGAACTAACTGCTAGATGCAAGATTCACTCATTCCTTTCCCCCCCACCTCATAACCCCCCTTTTGTTTCAACACTTTCCCACAAATCACATCACACTTTCTTTGGAGTAATAAAGGCCGCAGTTTATTATATTAACCCGAGCCTCGCCAAGTACTTATAATATCATATAACAATCCCCCCCCCCCTCAATTCGGATAACAGTCCAACAGCGCCCCCCACCGTTTCCAGTGGTAGAGCATCCCCTAGTAAACAGTCCAACAGCGCCCCCCACCGTTTCCAGTGGTAGAGCATCCCCCTGTAAAGCCTCCGAGCATCGGCCCCCCTCTTGCTCTTTGGCAATCTCGTGCAGCAGCCCCCCCGCACTGCACAAGATTCCCCCCCCCCCCCCCTTTGTAAATTTAACAACACAATGCAATAAACAACATTTGAGGCTCGGGTTTACCGCCATAAAACAATAACGACTTTAGTTGTCATTGTTTCCCCCCAACTGCGGTCCTCATATTACCAATTAACTGTGCTAAACCCTCTTGTATCGTAGTGTTAAACAAATCGATACCTACATCCGAAAGATGTACTCCATCCGAACGAAAATACCCTGGGATCACCTCCCAAGCCCACTCGTGTCTCACCCAAAAACCCCCTTGCCTGACAACCCACTTACCAACCTGCGTATTTAACTTTTTAACCCCCCTACACCATAAATGAGACTGTAAGAATTTGGAACGAACAATGATGTCCGACCACCCCCAATGTGTATCAGGCATGGCGTTCATCAAAGTACCGAAATCCTTCTTAATCTTAACTATCAAGTCCTTGCAAGATCCCACTCCCACATCGTTTCCCCCCAAATGAATAAGCGCAATTTTGGGATGCTCCAGATGTAATGCCCGTTGTTCCACAAATGATAACAAGTTGTCCCATTTCATCCCTCGATGACTGAGCCAATAGATTTTCCAACTCCGCTTTTCCAACTCCAAGTTCAGTCCATACGGTCTGTGTTGCGCTCTATTCGCGGCCCAATGGATAAAAGAATGGCCCACGACCCAGACACATTCTTGCCGCCCCCGCACTGACTTTCTTTCTGAAAAGAACACATCAGAATGAATACCGGTACCCCAATCCACATACACCTTTAATCCATGTCCTCCCTCCCTTCCTTAAAGGTATTAAGTCATATATATATATATATATATATTTTTTTTTTTTTTTTTTTTAACGGTTTTTTTTTTTTTTTTTTTTTTTGAAGTGTTTGACCTGAAAGCATCCGCCCTTATTTCTCCTGCCGAACGTAAGACTTAAAAGCCTTTGATTTCCATCTCCCTATGGATTGTATCGCTCTATCCGGCAATCCTCCTTCTGCCGCCGAAGTCGCTGCCCCTATCCGGAACGAGTGTGACGTGAAATGTCGTCCCTCCCAACCTAAACACCTCAACGCTTTCTTCAAAACTTGAACGAACTGATAGACCGTCACCGGCCATCCATCCCTATGAACCAAGAATAACCCATCCACCACAGGTCTAACTACCATGAAGCTCGTGACATACCCCACTGGACACACGCACTCGTCTTCTGCCGGAATTAATCTGACTAATTGGCCCTTACCATATTGATCCACCTTGGACCGATGGATACACAGTGTAACTATCCCGTCACCTACCCAGACATTTTGAAACTTCAAACCCCTACCTCCAGTATTAAATTTGGAAGAGGCTACCAACTCTCCCACCCGCATAGCTCCGAAAAAAGCTAATATGAACGCCGTCCGAAACAACAGCACTTCATATTCAGACCAGCAAACCTCTGGCAAACATTCCACTATCATCTTGAGATCCCTGTACCTTATGGGAAGACGCATGTCAGGCAACGCGCCTTGCTCCCGTTTCCAGCCCCTTAAAATTCTTTTAATCAAAAAACTATTTCCCGGATTTCCCCATCCATATAACTTCTGGAAAAAGGAAAATCCAGTCAAGTGCGCCTGTACCCCCGCCAAAGAATAACCGCTATTCTTGGCCCACAAAATAAATTGAACCAGCTGATCTTCCTGTACCCTTCCACTGTGCCAGCCTTCTCCTTTTAGATAGCTCCCTACCACCCCATATCCCCTCACATAAGCCCTCCAAGTGGACTGCGCCAGTGATTTCCGAATTAGCGTCCAAGCCTGCGACCCAACCGCCACAGCTGATCTGGCAGCTTCTCTCCCACGTCCTTCGCTCCAGGCGCCGCTCTTCGAAATTCCTGCCACTTGCAACGAGAGAGAGCATCAGCTATCACATTTAGTTCCCCCGGCACATGTCGCGCACGAATTGTCAGATTCAACTGTAAACACCGAAATACCAATTCCCGTAATAATTCGGATACCCTAGGGCATTTTGCTGACTGACGATTAATTACCTGTACCACTCCTAAATTATCACACCAAAACAACACTCTTTTGTTCGCCAACTGCCCTCCCCATAAATATAATGCCACCACAATTGGAAATAATTCCAAAAAGGTAATATTCCTTGTTAAGCCCTGCTCCTTCCATTCTTCCGGCCATTGCTCAGCGCACCACTGTCCCCGAAAATATGCGCCAAATCCAATCCCTCCTGCTGCATCAGTATACAGCTCCAGCTCCGCATTGGAAACCTCATCCTGTTGCATAATGCAAACTCCATTAAAAGAAGCCAGAAAAGCCTCCCACACTCCCAATTCTTCTTTTATTCTAGACGTCACTCTAATGAAATGATGTCCACTTCTAATGCCAATCGTTGCACAGGACAACCGTCTAATAAAGGCCCTACCCATAGGAATCACCCTACAAGCGAAATTCAACACACCAATCAGGGACTGCATCTGACGTAACGTCACTTTCTTTAACTGCTTGGTAGACCCTACTAACCGTTTCAACGTGTTCAACTTATCTGCTGGTAAACGCGCTTCTAAAGTTGTGGAATCTAGTTCTATCCCTAAAAACACCAAACTAGAAACCGGGCCCTCCGTCTTTTGCGCCGCAATCGGTACCCCAAACTGGCGTGCTACCTGTAGGAAACCATCCAATAGCATCTGACATCTCTCCGTCCCCTCCTCACCCACAAATAAAAAATCATCAAGATAATGCAAAATACCCCCACCCCCCGTGCATTGTTCAGCAACCCAATGCAGGAATGTGCTGAATGCTTCGAAAAAAGCACAAGACACCGAGCATCCCATCGGCAAGCATTTATCCACATAATACCGCCCCTCGAATCGGAAACCCAGTAAAGGAAAACAGGCCGGATTAATAGGTAGTAAGCGAAACGCTGCTTCAATATCCGCCTTTGCGAGCAACGCACCCCTCCCCGCCGCTAACACTAAGCTGACAGCTGTATCAAATGAAGCATAACTAACTGAACAACAACTCCGCGGGATATAATCATTCACTGAACTACCCGAAGGATGCGATAAATTCAATATAAAACGGAACTTCCCCTGTTCCTTTTTTGGTATAACTGCCACCGGGGACAAGTGCATGTGAACAAACGGTGGATCAAGAAAAGGTCCTCCCACCCTACCCATATGGATTTCCGCCTCTATCTTTTCCCTTACCAAATGTGCATGCATACTAGCCGACTGCGCGTTCTTACCGGTGCCCCCAAACCCTGGACCTTCGTAAGGAATTACAAAACCCGCCCTAAACCCGTCCCTTAAAAACTTTGCGACCTGCTTATTCGGATACCTCTCCAACCAAGGGGTCATTGCCTGTACCGACACTGGAGAGTCCGCCACGCTAAGCAAGGTATTACACTTTTCCCCCTTTACCTGGAGTTCCACTACTCCCTTGACCGCATTTAAGGGCTGAGTGTCCCCCTCCACAAATTGAGCACACGTGTCTAAATTTGCAGTCGGGAAACAAGCAAACTGCCCTGTTAAATCGCCAACAGGTATCGTTTCCCGCCCCTTTTGCCTTCCCACCTGACGTGTTGCGAAGGGCTTGACCTCCCGTACGAAAGGACTGACCTAACCCACTACTGAACCCTACTCCCCCACTACCCGCTCGTACCTGCACTTCCTGTACTCATAACCTTGCTCCCGCTGGTCCCTTTGTACGTCATTTGTGTTAACCACAAATTAATATCTTGAACCGCCCAGGACATCCCTTTGTTGCCTGCCATCTTGTCTCTAAATTTTTCGTCGTAGTTGAGCCATGCCCAACCTTCATAATCTCTGAACGCTCCAAGGATACTATCGGCGTACGATAGCAAAGCCCCATATTTGGAAGCGTCATAGTGCCCAACTACACTGGCAAGCCTCAAAAATCCACGCACCCAGTTCACTATATTCTTAGCTACCTTAACACCTTTTGGCCTAGAATGCTTCTTCTTATCTTTCTTCTTACCCCTCTTCGCCCTCCTCCTCCCTTCCAACAATCTAAAAATGTTCACATACCGTCGCTTCCTAATTTTCCTGCGCAACTTCCTAGGGACCCCTTCCCATAATTCGGCCAGCGTAGCACTAGCTGTCTGCCCAACTCCATGTAACGGCCCCTCCTCCAGTATTTTCTTATATGTGGGGCCCGAATCCGAAGAAAATTCTGAAGACTCAGAGTCACTAGAAGATGAACTCGAGGGAGAGAGAGGTCTCTTGCGTTTGGGCTCCCCTTTTTTCTTGCTAGACTTCTGCACCTTCTCACCTGCGCCAGTAGACTCTCCGCTCCACTGCTCATCCACCGGATTCCTCCTGGTGCTGCCAGATCTACTACGCACCGGCCGAGGTAATCCACCAGGAAACTCCCGCTCCCTCCAAGCTTCCTGACTTGATGTTCCTGGAAACGCTTCATCATCCGGATCTGAAATGACACACACCTCTCTCCCACCTCTGTCTCCCTCTCCCTCGTTTCCTCGTAACCCCTGCTCTCCCCGGGGGGGCATAGCGGCTGCCCTGCTCGCTCTACTTCCCGCCTGGTCAGGGTACCTAACAACAGAAACCCCTGGGGAAGGATGAACGTCCTTCACACCAGGTGCAGCCGGGCGCTCGCTCCAAGCCGGCCATCCCCCAAATCCCTCCCACTCGGGGGCACACTCGATCCCCCGCTGTGGCAGCGCGGGTGCTCTGTGGGCAGCGCTGGGTAGTGAACTGTGCCTAACTCCTGTGCCGCCCTGGATAGCCCGCGACCACCCCCTACCCCGTGCCATAGAGTTCCTGCTGCAATCCCCAGATATGAAACCCCTGCGCCGGGAAATGACTGGTGGGGCATTGCTAAGCCCGTGAAATTCCTCCCCTCTCTCACTGGGGCCCGCTGCGTCCCAATTGCCACCCATACTCACCTTTGGAACAACCGGGGGAGGCAAGCTGGCTGGGAGGGGGGTGGGGCCGGAGGCAGTGCTGGCGCTGCGCTTACCCAAGGCGCTGGGGCGAGACAGACGAGGGCGCGGCATGGAGCCGGAGGCAACGCTGGCGCTGCGCTTCCCCGGGGCGGAAGGACGAGGGAGGCGAGGACGCGGCGGGGGGGCAGGCATGCCGGGGCGGCCGCGGGAGCGGGCCGCTCCCGTGGGGCTCGGGGGGCGGGGGGTGCCTAGGCATGAGCGGGGCGAGCCGCTGGGATGGGCCACACGAAAACTGGGGCGGCGACGAGGTACAGGCGCAGGGGGGCGGGGAAGGGGCGGGAAGGAAGCGCGTGTGACCGGCGCAACAGGGGAGCGGGGGGGGGAAGGGCTGGCCGATGGCAGGAAACTGAATTCTAAGGCGGATGCGTTGAGCGAAATTTCGGCCGCAAAATCATCGGGATCGGCGCCGGGCGGGGGGGCGGAGGGTCCTCCGACTCGGGACCGCTTTCGCCGGAATCCGCCGGCAGGGGGCCGTGGGAGGGTGGCACCGCCGGGGGAAACGGCGAACGAGGGAGGGGGGGGGCCGAGCCGGCCAGGAGGGGGGGAGCGCGCGAGGGCCGGCGAGGAGGAGACGGAGCAGGCAGGAGAGAGGCCTGGGCGGGTGGGTTGGCTGCTCGGCGGGAGGCAGGAGCCACGGGGGCGCGGCCCCGATCCCTGGCCTTTTTAGGCATGCCGAGGCACTGGCAGGAAAATTACTACAAGTGGAGGATATAAATGGGGGCCAAACCAGTAGTGGAAAATTAAGTCGGTAAGTATATTTATGTATATTTTACAGGGAATTAGTAGTACTAGCTGGCAAGTAACTTATAACCAAACTTTTTTTTTTTTTTTTTTTATTACCGCCAGTACAACTTCCACTTGGCAAACCAACCTAGGAATGGGATAAGGGTAGCCTAGGTACGGCTCCCCATATTACTTATACATTAAATGAGGGCTTAATCAATTAATAATGGGTTTTTTTTTTTTTTTTTAATTACTCTGCTTACCCCACCTGAAGACAAAACAAGCCTCAACCTGCTGCCTCGGTCATTCCTCACCGACTGGCAGTTATTTCCCCCTCCTTTCCTTTTTCCTCCCTACCCGCCAATCCCGTTCTCTTATTTGAATTCCACTCCCCCCATTGGCTACTGTCTTCCTCGCTCTCCCTCCCCCCCCCCCTTTTCCTCCTTCCCCTTTAACCTAATGTCCCGCCCTTCCTTTCGCTCTCTTGACTACAGTTATGTCCGCAGGGCAAGACAGGCTCGCCCTGCTTGAACATAGGCCAGATTGACAAAATGAAGAGTAGCAAATCACCTGAACCAGATAGTATACACCCAAGGGTTTGGAAAGAACTAAAAAATGAAATTTTAGACCTATTATAAGTAATTTGTAACCTATCATTAAAATCATGTGTTGTACCTGAAGACTTGAAGGTGGCCAATGTAACCCTGATATTTAAAATGGCTCCAGAGATGATCTGGGAAATTATAGACTAGTGAGCCTGACTTCAGTATCAGGAAAAATAATGGAAACTATTAGAATGGATCAAATGGATAAAATCACAGAACATATAGATAGACATGGTTTAATGGGACACAGCCAGCATGGATTCACCCAAGGAAAGTCTTGCCTCACAAATCTGCTACATTTTATGAAGGGGTAAATAAACATGAAAAGCTTCTAAGAAAATGAAAAAGTATTGGGACAGGAAGCAATGTTTTTTGTGGATTGCAAACTGGTTAAAAGTCAGGAAACAGAGAGAGTAGGATTAAATGGTCTGTTCTCACAATGGAAAAAGGTATATAGTGGATTGCCTCAGAGATATGTACTTGGACCAGTGCTTTTTAATATATTTATAAATGATCTGGAAAAGGATACAATAATTAAGGTGATCCACTTTGCAGATGACTCAAAATTATTCAGAGTAGTTAAATCACAAGCAGATTATCTATGGTCTGCTCATTCAAGAAAGAGCAGCTATGGGAGAGATCCATCACAGGCTGAATGCCTGAACATGAGAGAACCTGTGTGTGTGTGTGTGTGTGTGTGTGTGTGTGTGTGTGAGTATGTGTAAGGGAGAGAGAACCAGTAAGTGTGAGAGATTAAGTGTGTGTTATCTACACGTGAGGAAGAGAAAGCCAGTGAGTTTGACTGAGCCTGTGTGTATGTGTCAATGTGTGTGTGAGAGAGAACCATTGAGCATGAGAAAGCCTCTGTGTATGATGATGTGTGAGGGAGAGAAAAAACCACTGAGCATGAGAGAGCCTGTGTGTCAGGATATGTGGGAGGAGAGAGCAAGCCAGTGAGAGTGAAGAGAGATAGTATGTTTGTGAGAATGTATGGGTGAGAGAGGGAGTGTGCGTTTATGAGAGAGAGGGTAAAGTTTCTGTACCCTTTCCCACTAATCCATGACAATGTCAGGATGACTGGAAATAAAAAATGCCCAGGTATGACGAGCAGGGATTTTTAAAAATCTCTATTTGTTTTAATTATTAGACTATTTGTGTCTGCTGTTTTGAAATATTTTATTGGTGTTTGGTAAATTTTTAAAATTTTAATAGGAATTATTTGTAAATCATCTTTATTGAGGTAACCTTCCCAATTAAATTTGTCCCATGGCCAAGAGTAGTTTGTGGGGAACCCTGATGTTACATTTAAAGGGACACATGCAAAAATCCCCCTTCCCTAATGGGTCTTTTAGGAATACCAATAAAATGATATACCCAATTAATGTTTCTCCTGCTGGTTAGGAGAAACATACATAGAAATGACGGCAGAAGAAGACCAACCGGTCCATCCAGTCTGCCCAGCAAGCCTTACACTTATTTTTCTCATACTTAACTGTTTCTCTTGGCTCTTAGTAACCTTATGTTCTAATTCCCTTTTCACCCCCACTATTAATGTAGAGAGCAGTGATGGAGCTGCTTCCAATTGAAATATTAAGTTTGATTAGTTGGGTAAGCGGCAGCATAGCTCTCTGCCATGAAGCAGAGGGCAATGCTGGAAATGTGTGAAGTATCAGTTTTTCTTTTCCCCTGTCATTGAAGCAGGGAGCTATGCTGGATATGCATTGAAAGTGAAGTATGCCTTGAAAGTCACATTAACTATCATCAAATATTGAAAAGCCTAATAATTGGTAATACCTATAGCCCAGGAACCCATCCCTGTTTTTTTCTTTTTTTCTTTTTTTTTTTTTAATTGGGAGATGGATGCCCTTCATCCTTCTACTCTGTGAAGGTGGACACCTACCACTGGCCACTGGCATCCCGCTCTGTGAATGCCTCTGTGGCTACTGCCGCTCCATGCAGTGTTTTACTACCTGCTCTTCATATGCGTCCTCTAGAACTGATGGATCCCATCCCTGTTTTTTTTTTCTTATTTATTTAATTGGGAGATGACAGCACTCCATCCTTCCGCTCCGTGAAGGTGGACACCTACCACTGGCCACTAAGAAAATAGGATAAGGCAAATTTGAAAAGTCAGTTATCCTTTAAAACTTAATTTTTTCTTAGTAGAAAATATATATTTTCAGAGTGGATGATCACAATTTGGTGATATTGTAACACTGTTAATATGTTAAATTCTTAGTTAATTTATTGTTAGTTAATTTGTATTTTAATTTTAATTGTGTATTGCTGGACTTTTAATTGTATTTTTTTCTTTGTTATGTTGGAGTTATTTTATGCTATTTGAAGTTTATGATTGTTTTAAATTTTGTACCACCAGTTGCATAACATGTTTTAAAAGCGGGTTTTAAAGTTTCAGTAAATAAAAACTGAAATGAAATAGACGGTTTTAATGATAGTTTACAAATTACCAATAACAGTCCATTTTATAGTTCTTTTTATAGTTCTTTTAGCATGCTCACAGTTGGCCAGATCTGGAACAGGGCCATCTCTATTACAAATGGCGCCCAGGGTGAAAATGGTGAATGCTACCCCACCCCCAAGCCTTCGACATTGATTAGCAGGGGAAAGCATGTGCGCAAGGGTCAGGAAATGATACAGTGCAATCACCCAGGATGGATGCACAATCCAGCCTACTGGCGTGGGTCACTGAAAGTAGAATGGCCTTATTCCTCATTCCCATTCTTTGCCTGTAAGAATAAAGACCCCAAGTTTATTATTGTACATGCAGCAAAATGGATTCTCTGACTTCAATTGAGAAGTAAATTGTATTTCAGAGAGACTTTCTAGCTAGTTTATGCCTACATGATGAATCCTTCAAAAAGGGGCTCAGAAAGACAATACAGGCCAGGTATGTATGTGAAAAACAGATCCAAACTGGTCAGCATGGCTCAGTTCTGCCTGGAGGCAGGACTTTTCAATCACAAAGGAGCTTTGTCAGACAGGTCGGCCCTGCCACAAGACTCGGTCAGTTCTCTGTCACGCACCTGCCCGATAGTCAAAGTGGGACAGTCAAGAAGTCTAGGTGAAAGACCCAATCAGAACTGGACTCATGTCACTAAATTAGCATGCATAAAAGTGATGACTTTCAGAGTGACGTGCATGCGCAGCTGGGCATGCATTTGCTGGAGCGGGCAGATGGACATGCTGATTTTATAACAAGAGCAAAGACTTCCTTGTGCTCTCTGCTATGTTCACTGAGACAGGACTCCTGTTGTTTTCAGTGTCCCATGTAAACAGAACCTGCTTGGCAATCAGATAATTCAGTCACAATTGAAGTCCCTGGATCTCATGGTGTAGGAAGGACTTTGGTAGGTTCTCAAGTCCTAACACAGAGAAGAGGCATTTTTGGAATCTAAAAGTTTTGAAAATTTAATTGTTTGGATATTTGAATAAGCTCGTGACTGAGAGGGAGGACCCCTGGAGGGAGGGACTAGATCCCAATGCTCATGAGTTTATATCAATGTGCGCACGATTTTATATCGATGTGTGCATGCTGTCTCGAGCATGTAAGGGGGGGGGGGGGTTAGTAGATGCGTGCGGCGACACCATAACCCACTTCCCCAGGCCATTCCCAGTTTACCCAGTTAAAGTATAGGACTTCCATAATCCCCTAGCCAGCCTGCCTTTCTTTTCTACTGCCTGCCCCGACCCTTAAAACCCCACTGACTAGGCTAGATTTTTTTTATTTTTCTACCTACACATTATCCACAGCTGAAGTAAAGATATGCGGATAGGGACCCCGGTGCGCGCTTGTGCATATCAGAGTTACGTGCTGGTGTCATTGGGAAAATCAGGAACGCCCATACTCCACCCAGACCATGCCCACACCCCACCCCTTTTCCACAAAACATTTTTTTATCCGCGAGCGAGGAGATATGCACGTGGCTGCGGGCCTTTCAAAATCCATGCAGCTTGCATGCATTCGAGTCACGTGTGTGTCCCAGATTTCCTGTGCGCAAGACTTTGAAAATCTACCTCTAAGCCTCTGAATATGCATACACTGGCTTTTAAAATCCCCGGGGGAAAAGGACTTGGGGGTGGCAGTTCACCAGATTCCACTCACCAGCAAGAAGGTATCTGAGACACTGCTCCCTGCCTGCCCTGCAACTATATGTGTGTCAGATCCAGTGTCCTGAAGTGCTGTATAGAAGAGCTCTCCAGCCCTGCTATTGTATCAAGAGTCAAACTTGCTGGGTCTTCCCAAGGAACTAGACAAATCCTCTGCCCTCCTTCAGGGGCAAGACCCACAATTGCTTCAGAGACAGAGGTCGTGTTCAGTATTGTCACTTCCCTCATGGCTCAGAGACCAGGGATCTTCAAATTAATTCCTGGCTTATTGTCTATGGCCTAGCAAGTCGGGAGTGTTTTAAAGTATAAGCAAGTTGCAGCTAAGGTGATGTGCTATATTTCTTCTTATTTATTCATATACGTTAAGCTAATTATCAGGAGTGTATTCTATGCTGAAGATTTATGATACATTTCTTGTCTAGCATAAGATGTTATTTTGTTCTAAGTGGTAAATCTGAAATGTCTGAAAATAAGGCCGTCTGATTTCATATTGAATATAAGGGACTTAATGGGTATACTTCAGTAGCACTATTCCTCCACCCCCCCCCCCCCCCCCCCCCAGAGACAAGGAGAAACCAGAGGAGGTAGTAAAACAGGCTGCCCACAGGTCGGTACATTCAAAACACATCTAGTAGGGATGTGAATCGTTTTAGGACGATTAAAATTATCGTCCGATAATTTTAATATCATCTTAAACCGTTATGGAACACAATACAATAGAGATTCTAACGATTTATCGTTATAAATCGTTAGAATCGTGAGCCGGCACACTAAAACCCCCTAAAACCCACCCCCGACCTTTTAAATTAAATCCCCCACCCTCCCGAACCCCCCCCCCCCCAATGACTTAAATAACCTGCGGGTCCAGCGGCGGTCCGGAACGGCAGCGGTCTGGAACGGGCTCCTGCTACTGAATCTTGTTGTCTTCAGCCGGCGCCATTTTCCAAAATGGCGCCGAAAAATGGCGGCGGCCATAGACGAACACGATTGGACGGCAGGAGGTCCTTCCAGACCCCCGCTGGACTTTTGGCAAGTCTTGTGGGGGTCAGGAGGCCCCCCCCAAGCTGGCCAAAAGTTCCTGGAGGTCCAGCGGGGGTCAGGGAGCGATTTCCCGCCGCGAATCGTTTTCGTACGGAAAATGGCGCCGGCAGGAGATCGACTGCAGGAGGTCGTTCAGCGAGGGTTCCGGCGCCTCGCTGAATGACTTCCTGCAGTCGATCTCCTGCCGGCACCATTTTCCGTACGAAAACGATTCACGGCGGGAAATCGCTCCCTGACCCCCGCTGGACCTCCAGGAACTTTTGGCCAGCTTGGGGGGGCCTCCTGACCCCCACAAGACTTGCCAAAAGTCCAGCGGGGGTCCGGAAGGACCTCCTGCCGTCCAATCGTGTTCGTCTATGGCCGCCGCCATTTTTCAGCGCCATTTTGGAAAATGGCGCCGGCTGAAGACAACAAGATTCAGTAGCAGGAGCCCGTTCCGGACCGCTGCCGTTCCGGACCGCCACTGGACCCGCAGGTTATTTAAGTCATTTGGGGGGGGGGGTTCGGGAGGGTGGGGGATTTAATTTAAAGGGTCGGGGGTGGGTTTTAGGGGGGTTTAATGTGCCGGTTTTGCGATTTTACGTTTTTTTGATTTTTCACGATTTTTCACGATTTTTCATGATATTTTACCCCCCCAAACGGCAACAATACGATTTCCTCCCCCTCCCAGCCGAAATCGATCGTTAAGACGATCGAGGACACGATTCACATCCCTAACATCTAGTATTCAGAAAACATTATTTTGTAGGCCAAGAACAGAAGAGAGAGTAGGGAAGTGCATGTGTTTTATACAAATATGAACTATGACTTGGTTCATTTGAAATTAAATTAACCTCTGTAGGTTCTGAAAATCTAAAAAAAAATCACATTATTAATTTTGGGAAATCGTGCACATTACTTCCGAATAGTGCACACTAATGGCAATAGTGTGCACTATTACTGACATGAATTATCTTCCCCCAAATCAAATAGAAAACAAAATGCCATCCCAGCAAAACACAATTCATCTGGAACTAGCCTCTAATGAGAAGACATGAACCAAACTGAAAATGTTTTCTTTGCATACCCCTAACAAAGAGAGAAATGGAAAGAAAAGAAAAAGTAAGACAAAAAAAGATCACTTTATCATAAAAAGTTACATTTCCTGATGACACACAATGAGGTAAGTTAAAACAGTTAATATGAACATATAAGACTACAGGAACATTAACATATATTATGGTATCAGATGCAGCAGGTATGGTTTTCCATTGAGAACAGTAAAATGATACAACTGGGACATAGTGATAAATTACTGAGATATTCTCAAAATGGGCCGAAGTTGAATAGAAGGGAGCACAAAAAATGTTTTGAATGAATAATAGTGGATAGTATACTGAATAGGAACACTTATTTTGGGCTACAGTAATAACTATGACACACATATTGTTTCAGAATTCAATGGAAGAATACCTGATATATATAAACCAGGAAGACCTCTGGTTGTATGGCGCGTATGAAAAAATGGTATTCAAACGTTGAGCAGAGAATTCACGAGAGCCCAAATATTGGCAACTCAGGCCTGAATTCCCTAAGGTCTGCAACCTTAGAGAATCTGGCGGTAAGAGGGGGCGGGGCAAAGCAGGGGGCGGTCCTGTGAAAGCCAGCAGCGAAAAGGAATCTTACCTTTCGCTGCCAGCGATGTGTCCGCAGCGTCAGCCCCCGGTGCCGCCCCAACTCCTCCTCTTCCGGGGCTGACTCCGCCCCGAGCTAGCTATCGCACATGAAAAGGGACATTTCACATGCGAAAAGTCTATTTTCGAGTGCGATAGCGTTAGAGAATGACCCCCCCTTAGGTGGCAATGGCCATATAAGGAATTATGCAATAAACCTGGGCTTGAAATTTCTTAGACTTTAAGGGGCCAAATCTATATTAAACGCGGAAAGCAGGCGCTGACTTTTCAGTGCCCGCTTTCTTAATGTGTGCATGGCACCCGCAAGGGGCGCGCCATGCTATAAACAAATTAGGAGGTCAGCATCTGTTTTCATTACTGGCAGATGGCCGGTTATGAAAATCGATGCCTATTTTACCGGCGTTGGTCTTCATAACTCGGCGGTCTGCCGAGGTATTTTTTTTCTTAAGTTAAAAAAAAAAAAAGAAGTATAGAAAAGCAGTTTTTTCTATACTCCAGGCAGGAGTTAATATATGCCAGGCAGGAGTTAATATCTGAGAGCTAAATGTGCGTCTGAGATGCACATTTTTTTTTAATTCGGAGTGAATGAGTAATAGCATGTGATGAGCGCTATCGCATTCACTCCACATAGGACACGTCTTAAATAGGCGCTAATCCCCCTATTACATTAGGGGGTGGTTTAGCACCTATTTAACCTGCGTCTGAGTGCAGGTTATACAGTGCGCTCGGCTGAGCACACTGTATTGCTTCGGCCCCTAAGTCAGTAAAACTTAAAGCTACTTAATGTGCAATGCAATGCATTACCATCAGTGTGATAAAACAATACCCCTGGTGGCACCCAGTGCAGGCAATTGACATATATTGGGAAGGGTGGTGCTATATTATTTTCACTGTAATCTCATTAGAAACAAAGTGTTTTATATTATATCATAAAACATTCATGAAAAAAAGTAAACAAACTAAAATAAAGTAGATAAAACAGAAATAAAATAGATCAAAAACAGAAATTACTATTAAACTGTCAGACTGTACATAAACAAAAAAAATATCATTTAACCCGCATTCAACCCAGCATGTCAATTTCATTCAGTTAAAGATCCCGAGAAAAAGATCCCATCACTCAAAAGCATTACAGGTAAATTTTCAGAACCCGGCGCATGCAAATACCAGGAGATATGCGCGTGGCCGGGCCTTGAGCGTGCTGAATGCATTTTCAAATCGGCCCGGACACGCGCATATCTCCTGGGATGCATGGAAGTGCCAGGCTTTTTGAAAAGGGCAGGCTGGAGGTGGGGTCTGGGTGGAGTGGGGTGGAAGCCGGCCGGGACAGTGGCCATTTGGCCCTGTTCTGGGGAAGCGCATGCCGACAGCTGGCTGGCCCGCAGAACTTACTTCACCAGCCAAGATGAAGTAAGTTTCAAAACAAAAAATAATTCTAATAGTTAGGAGGGGTTAGTGATTGGGAGGAGAGGGGAAAAGCAAGGAAGAGTAGGTAGGGGGATAGGGAGCTGGGAATGGCCTGATTGCGTCATCGCTCTTTGATTTTTTTAAATCAATCCCCCCCCTTGCATGCATTGTGTATTGTGTCAGGGCAGTGGCGTAGCCAGAATTGATTTTTTGGGTGGGCACAAGGTTAACATGGGTGGGCTGTAGGCATGCAGGTCTACTAGTTGTTTTTTTACTGATAAATAATGCCAAATTATGCAGCATAGCATTCACATCTACGCCTAAGTGTGAGGTTTACTTAATGATACAAACATAATTCACGGTGATTTGTGGTACTTTAGCCTTCTTATTATTACGATTTTATACACGGCTCCTACCTGTCCATAAATTTTGAGAGAGCGGTTGTGTTGCTTATATTTAAATTGCTAACATCTCAAAATATAGATATATATTTTACCTTTGTTGTCTGATCTTTGTATTTTTCTAATCAGTTGGTCCTGGTCTCTTTTTTCCCATTTTTTCCCTTATAGCTCATTTCCTAATTCCTTTTCAGTGTCTTTCTTCTATTACTGTCTTCTTCCCTTCCACACACACACACACATACACGCTTTCTCTCACAGACTCCCTCTCACACACTCAAGCTGTCACTCTCATATGCTCTCCCCCCCCCCCTAGCTCACATTCAAGTTCTCACTTTCTCACCCCTCCCCAGGCTTATATTCTTATGCACACACAGACGCACATCCAGGCACCCATTCTCACCCACACACATAAACCCAGACTCCCATTCTCACCCACAAACCCATGCTCCCAGTCTCACCCACACATATTCAAGCTCCCATTCTCATCCATACATATACACATTTAAGGTACTATTCTCACCCACACATACACACATTCAAGCACCCATTCTTATCCACATATTCAAGCTTCCATTCTCACCCACCCACACAAACCCAGGCTCTCATTCTCACCTATATATACACACATTCAAGCTTCCATTCACCCACATATTCAAGCTTCCATTCTCACCCACATACACACCCAGGCTCCAGTTTTCACCCACACACACTCCCATTCTCATCCACACATACACATTCAAGCACGTGCACAGCTTCCGCTTTCTCCCCCAGAGCAGGAAGATCAGCTGCCTCTCCTGCTGCCACCGGCCTCCTGCTATCTTCGGGCGTCGGGCCGTATGGTCCGCCGAACTTCCTGTGGGGGGGGGGGAGCGGAAGCGCAGCGCACAACGTCCGCTTCCTCCCTCCCCCCCCCAAGCAGGAAGATCGGCGGGCAGTACGGCCCGACGCCCGAAGATAGCAGGAGGCCGGTGGCAGCAGGAGAGGCAGCTGATCTTCCTGCTCTGGGGGAGAAAGCGGAAGCTGTGCGCGGCGCTTCCACTCCCCCAAACAGGAAGTTCGGCGGGCCGTTTGACCCGAAGATAGCAGGAGAACGGGTGGCAGCAGGAGAGGCAGCTGATCTTCCTGCATTGGGGGAGGAAGCGGAAGCTGCGCGCGGCGCTTCCGCTCCCCCCACCCCTCAACAGGAAGACCGGTTGGCCATACGGCCGCAGCAGCGCTTCCCCATGTGTGCCGTGATGGCGCGCGAGGCGTGGGTTCTCTTGTTCGCTGTCGCGGGGATGGGATCCCGCGACAGCCTTGCAGTTCCGGGTCTAAGTTGGGTGGGCACCTGCCCACCCAGGCCCACCCGTGGCTACGCCACTGTGTCAGGGACTGCTCATTACTTTGCCACATTACCTGCTGGTTCAGGGGTTTCTTCCAGGATTCTGATTGTAAACGAGCATTGTCTTCCCTGTTGACAAACACTTTCACTGGAAAGTGAGGCTGCACAGGCTTGCAGGCCACTCGCTGTCCCAGGATAGTCCCAAGAAGGACCACCAGCGCTGAGAACATTTTGCAAGTGCTTTAGTTTCTTTTTCTTTCCTACTACTAATGTCACTCACACTCTGCTTCTTCCTGCTGACAATAAGCCCTCCCCTAACCTCTGGATTTTCTGCAGTACTTCTATCAGGCTTGTTCAAGGCTAATTGCAGGTTGCTTTCGAGATCTGCCAGGAGACAGAAGAGGGATTTAGAGAGTCACATGAACAGATGAGAAATGTGGCTGTTTCTGATTTTTCAGTGCTGGTAACTTAACTCCATCTTTGAGCAGGTGTTAAGTTTCCACCATTAGGGAAATCTGGGTTATTGCCAGAGCAGCTCTCTGCATCGGGGAGTACTGCTTAAAGCCCTCATTTCATGACATTTCCATGCAAGGGTGCTAAGCAGTACTCCCATTTGGAAATGTGCATATTCTGCATGCAAAGCTACTTGCTGCATTAGCAGTAAGTTTTGCATGCAGAAAATGCACATTGAAATGCACGCAGAAAGGTGCATTCAGCTCAATACACCTTTCCGCATTGGCCTGCTAGTGTGTAGCCAATCAACAGATTTTATCTTAACAGCTATTGAATTTCAATATTTCCTCTGCTACCTGATCATTTGCAAACAAATAAGTAGAGTAATCATAATCTTGAATTCAAGTAGCTCTAATCGAGGCTACAACATAGAAAGATATTAGTTTTGGAGGTCTTCAAAACTCTCTGAAAAGAGGTCTGCAGTCAAACAGAAAAAATTGTTGAATTCAATGAAGCCCTCATCTCTGAGACTCCTATTCTGGATCAAGACCCAAAATGCCTGCATTGGTCCATGGACTGACAAGCAACAGCAAGGACAACTTAGTTTTAAGCAGGAAGTTTAATCCTCCTACTGTGGCAATGGTTGCTACATCATTAATTCCTCAATGAGATTTGATGGCAGGATATTTAATACTCTTCAATCTCATTTAATTTTAAATAATTTATATTCTGCCTTTTGTGAATGGTCAGTCATTTCAAAGTGGATTACATTCAGGTATCATTGGTATTTTTCTGTCCCAGAGAGTTTACAATCTAACAAGTGAATTTTCAAAGGAATTGTGATATACTATTTTGGCAATTTTTTAAAAGCCATATATATATATATATATATATATGCGTAAAATGCACTTACATGGGTACATTTTATGGTCAATCAATGACATATATTGTAGCAATTTTCAAAAGCCCACTTGCATGGATAAAGTGCATTTACCCAGTTTTATGTGTGTAAATGCTTTTGAAAATCAGGTCCTTAAACTAGTAAGTATGTAAATAGCATGCATGTATACATATGCTATTTTATAAACATTGAGAGTACACACTTATTTTAGGTTTTACATCTACATTTTTTGGGGGGAAATAAAAGGGGTGCAGTCTAGAGCATTTGGGGGCAAGGCTGAAAAGTACATTCAGTAGTTGTTTTTTTGTAAGAGACATACACATATATATTACCCACTTAATAATACACTTTTATACCTGCTAATTGACTCATGCAAGTAAAACTGGATTTCTCTGTTGTCTTAATTTTGTAGATAGATGGTCTGGGAGAACTGGTGGGGATTCAAGTGAAGTGCTAGAGGGTCTAAGTAATTTGGAGAAGCATTGGGTGAACTGATCGATAAACTGGAACTTCCAATTAGTCATGCATTCTTTACAAAATATCTTTTGTATTTAATTCCGAGTGGGTTTTTTATGCAATGTCAACATTATTTTGTGCATAAAATATTTGACAGTAACTTTCAAAGGGGTATGCAGATATGCATTGATGCTTGTGCATAGGTGCGCACCCAGGGATGTGGCAATTTCATAAAATTTTACACCCCAATCAACATGGTTTCAGAAAGGGATACAGCACTGAATCCCTTCTTATATCATCTTTTGATATATTACGTGGATGTTTCGATACTAATATGGATTATATATTGCTACTTTTAGACATTTCTGCTGCAATCAATACGTTAAATCATGAAATCCTCCTCTCAAACCTTGAACATATAGGAATATCCAGTTCAATCTTACAATGGTTTCAATCTTTTCTGGCTAAATGTCCACAAAGAATTATCCTTGGCGATGCCAACTCTAAATGGTACTATACTAATTCAAGTGTACTTCAAGGCTCATCGTTATCCGGCATTCTTTTTAACATATACCTTCTTCCCCTTTGTCATCTTCTCCCTGGTCTTGATTTGAATTTCAAAATTTATGCAGACGATATACAGTTTATTATACCATTTTCAGGTTCATGGTCCAAAACTTTATCACTTCTGCAATTGTACTTTACTAGAGATGTGAATCGTGTCCTCGATCGTCTTAACGATCGATTTTGGCTGGGAGGGGGAGGGAATTGTATTGTTGCCGTTTGGGTGTGTAAAGTATCGTGAAAATCGTGAAAATCGTGAGCCGGCACACTAAAACCCCCTAAAACCCACCCCCGACCCTTTAAATTAAATCCCCCACCCTCCCGAACCCCCCCCCCCCCATGCCTTAAATTACCTGGGGGTCCAGCGGCACACTAAAACCCCCTAAAACCCACCCCGGCCCTTTAAATTAAATCCCCCACCCTCCCGAACCCCCCCCCCCAAATGTCTTAAATTACCTGGGGGTCCGTAGCGGCGGTCCGTAGCTTAAATTACCTCCGTAGCCTTAAATTACCTCTGTAGCGGCGGTCCGTAGCTAAATCGGGGGAAGGGGGAGAGCAGGAAACCGGCACACTAAATCGTGTAGTCTTCAGCCGGCGCCATTTTGCAAAATGGCCGCCGCAAAATGGCGGCGGCCATAGACCAAAACGATTTGACACAGGAGGTCGTTCCGGACCCCCGCTGGACTTTTGGCAAGTCTTGTGGGGGTCAGGAGGCCCCCCCAAGCTGGCCAAAAGTTCCTGGGCATCCAGCGGGGGTCCGGGAGCGATCTCCTGCCGCGAATCATTTTCCGTACGGAAAATGGCGCCGGCAGGAGATCGACTGCAGGAGGTCGTTCAGCGAGGGATCCGGACCCCCGCTGAACGACCTCCTGCAGTCGATCTCCTGCCGGCGCCATTTTCCGTACGGAAAACGATTCGTGGCAGGAGATCGCTCCCGGACCCCCGCTGGACCCCCAGGAACTTTTGGCCAGCTTGGGGGGGCCTCCTGACCCCCACAAGACTTGCCAAAAGTCCAGCGGGGGTCCGGAACGACCTCCTGCGTCGAATCGTTTTGGTCTATGGCCGCCGCCATTTTGCGGCGGCCATTTTGCAAAATGGCGCCGGCTGAAGACTACACAATTTAGTCTGCTGGTTTCCTGCTCCCCCCTTCCCCCGATTTAGCTATGGACCGCCGCTACGGAGGTAATTTAAGGCTACGGAGGTAATTTAAGCTACGGACCGCCGCTACGGACCCCCAGGTAATTTAAGGCATTTGGGGGGGGTGTTCGGGAGGGTGGGGGATTTAATTTAAAGGGTCGGGGTGGGTTTTAGGGGGTTTTAGTGTGCCGTGTTTTAGTGTGCCGCTGGACCCCCAGGTAATTTAAGGCATTTGAGGGGGGGGGTTCGGGAGGGTGGGGGATATAATTTAAAGGGTCGGGGGTGGGTTTTAGGGGGTTTTAGTGTGCCGGTTTTCCTGCCCTCCCCCTTCCCCCGATTTACGATTTTTTGACGATAAATTGGGGGAATTGGTATTGTATCGTGGCCCTAACGATTTTTGACGATTTAAAATATATTGGACAATATTTTAAATCGTCAAAAAACGATTCACATCCCTATACTTTACGACAATAAAAATTTGACTATCACATAATTGACTAAAACTGAATGCTTCAAAAACCAAACTGCTTTTCTTATCCACAGTTCCAGATTCTACACACTGTCCTCCTGACAATTTCACCTTTGAAAACCATACAATCCCTATAACTAATTGTGCTAGGAATTTAGGTGTATTCATGCACTCAAAATTGTCTATGTCAAACAATATTTCCTTTTTCAAATTACAAATTCTAAAGAAACTCAAACCATTGCTATTTCCTTCTGATTTCCATTCTGTAATTTAAGCTTTAATTTTATCAGGCCTCGATTACTACAACTCATTGTGTTATGGGAGTCTCTGTTTAGTGGATCCTTGGGCCGACCTGCAGGAGACTGGGAAAAGATGGTCAATGTCTCTAGTGTACGGCAGGCCGGGAGGCAGATGTTCAGGCTGGACGTAGAGGTGCTCTTCACCCTGGAAGCTGGTACTCCCCCGGGAGGAGCCCGTAGGAGCCCAACCACTGGGACTTAGGTGGCTTCACCCTTGGAAGCCGAAGCCCCCCCCGGGAGGAGACCGTAGGGGCCTGAGGACTGAGGCGGTAGTGCATCAGGACTGGGAACTGGAACCAGACTAGGACTGTAGGTCAGTACTGTAATGGGGATCGGGTACTGGAACCAGGCAGGAACTGTAGCAAGACTCGGGTACTGGAGCCAGGCAGAAACTGTAGCAAGACTCGGGTACTGGAACCAGGCAGGAACTGTAGCAGGTAAACAGGAACCAAACAGGTACTGTAGCAGGCAAGCAGGAACCAAGCAGGTACTGTAGCAGGCAAGCAGGAACGGAGCGATTAGCAAGGCAGGTCGCTCTGGGGCACAGAGCAACAGGGATCCAGTAGGTAAGCCCATTGCAAGGCAAAGACTGGGTGGCCGCAGCGTCTGACATCAGGGTTGGGCAGAGTCACCACTGGCAGGAAATGGCCTAGAAATGCGCCCAAGTGGCGCGCGCGTGCACCTAGAGAAGGGGCATCCACAGAAGGCTTCCTGGTGGTGCGGCCCTCGCAGGGACGCCGCCGAACAGGCCAGGAACTAGGCCAACGAAAGCGGGAACAGGTCCTGGAACACAGAGGTAAGGGTCTGGTCGCGGTGCTCATGGCCAGAACCGCAACATCATTGTATCTAGGACTTCCTGCTATGATTATTCATCCTCTTCAATTTATTCAGAACTCAGCCACTCTCTCATTATACAACATACTTCGTGAAGATCATATTACACCAACGCTACAATTTCTGCATTGGCTGCCAATATCATACTGTATTCAATACAAAATTCTCATTATCATTCACAATTTAATCTACAATCCATCATCAGTCCGGCTATACTCAATGCTATGGCTTTATAAACCATCTTGAGAATTATGTTCAGTGGACAAATGCATCCTTGAAGTGTCCACAATCAAGACAGCAAGACTGGACTTGACTTGTAAGCGAACATTCTCAGTCACTGTTCCTGTTTTATGGAACTCTCTACCTGAAGATATTTGTCTCATATCAAATATTAAAGATTTTAGAAAAACTCTTAAAACATATTTTTGCTCCATTGCCTATAAGATCATATAGTTACAGTTTTATGACTTTTATATATCTCATTAATTTATGTTTTAACTATTAGTCAGTCATCATACATTGTTTTTTCTGATACGTAATTGTTTTATTTTGTAATTATATGTATTTAACCAAACTGTAAAACCACATAGATCAATCACCCAATTGTATAAGTGGTATATAAGAGCTTTGAAATAAATACAAATAAATAAATACACATACGCACGCATATATGTGTATGTTACAAAGTAGCCTGTTTGCAGGTATGTGTACACCCTATTTTGCAACTGGACACACACAGCCATGCACATTCTGGTCTGAGCCATGTAAGTGGGGGAATTTTATAACTGACGTTCATCCACACCATGACCAGTTTCACCAGTTTATATAGAAACATAGAAATGATGGTAGAAGACCAAAATGCCCATCCAGTCTGCCCAGCAAGCTTTCATACTTATTTTTCTCATACTTATCTGTTACTCTGACTGCTGAGGTCAGGGCCCTTATTGGTAACTTTTTGGTTCTAATTTCCTTCCACTCCCGCCAATTGATGCAGAGAGCAGTGCTGGAGCTGCACCAATGTGAAGTATCAAGCCTAATTGGTTAGGGGTAGTAACTGCCGCAATAAGGAAGCTACTCCCATGCTTATTTGTTTGCCCAGCCTGTGCAATTTAGTCCTTGGTTGTTTTCTGAATATAAATCCTCTTTTCTTCATCCCCCCTGCCATTGAAGCAGTGAGCTGCACTGTATATGTATTCAAAGTGAAGTATCAGGCTTGATTGGGTCGGGGTAGTAACTGCCATAACAAGCAAGCTACTCTCATGCTTATTTGTTTTTCCAGCCTGTGCAATTCAGTCCTTGTTGGTTGTTTGAATATAAACCATCTTTTCTTCATTCCCCTCTAGTTTGTATACTAGTTTGCCCAGTTTAGGGTGATGTCCTCCAAAACAACTGGATTAATAGAGTACAGAACCCCCAACTACTCCAGACCCTTTAAACCTTTCAGAAATGGCAGTTTTGGGGTTTTTTTTTTAGTTATACCTCCTCCAGAGTAGAAGTAAAGTTATGTGGCATTGGACCTGAACGAGCTACCAGCACATATTTGCAGCATTGCACCCTGGATTGTCCACACCCTTCCCTAACATGCCCACACCACAGCCCCCTTTATTTATTTATTTATTTATTTGATGCTTTTATATACCATCATTCTGTGACCAATCATACAAGAAATAAAATAATAAAATCTAGAAAATCATAAACTTTAATTAAAATTACAATAAATATCATGACAAGATAAAAAGAAATTTCAAAACATTAAGAAAATGGTATAAAATAATATGAAACTAATGGTTATCAAATAAATCATAAATCACATAAAACAGGTAAAAGATTCATGCCTCAGTCTCAGAAAACTGTTTAACTTCCTTGCCTTGAGTTATAGTCAATTAAACAAATCCCTCTAAAGCCTTTTTAAAAAGCCATGTTTTTATATATTTTTTTTAAATCATAAAGATGTTTGCAGCCTTAAATCAGTAGGTAAAGAGTTCCGTAATTTACGTCCTGCTATTGAAATGGCTCTCTTCCTCACCTCACTCAGATGTGCAGTTTGTACTAATGGGACAACCGAAAGGCCTTTATTTGCTGATCTCAAATTTCTCTGGGGGATGTAGAGATGTAATGCTGCATTGAGCCATTCTGTTTTATCGCTATTAATATATTTGTGTAAAAGACAAAGAACTTTAAAATCGATCCTAAATTTTACTGACAACCAAATCAAAGATACTAAAATTGGTGTGCTGTGGTTAAACTTTCTACACCCGGTCAAAACCCTGGCTGTAGCATTCTGTACTAGCTGCAAAGATCTAATTTAATCAACATTATCTTGTGTTTGTGCCTGATCTAGAGATCAGAGGCTGAGACCTAAGGAAAAGAGTTTTAGTATCATTACTGAGGTAGAGTTTGGAGATTCAGAAGATCACAGCTCTGAGAAGAAATAAAGAAGTAAAGATAGTAAGCATCTCAAAAAATGATTTCAACAATGCTTGCTTTTTTTTAACAAGCTGGGCCATTCTTCAGAATATTTAGTGTTTGTTCTTCAGTTGGCTAAAGCTCTGGCTGATTGATCAGATGGAATGTGTTGTATTCTAGTAGAAGTAAAAATTATTCAGCATTTTTCATAGAACAGTAGTTGTAAAAATAATTTGTATGTCTTGAAAACTGATACAGACCTGTGATGGTGAGCACATTGAAGAAAATTAATATTTTTAGGAAAACCAATTTACTCACTGAAAATGAATAACAAATTATTGTTTGCACTATCATTAACACTGATTATGATGAGTATGTTATTATATAATTATGTGTTAATTTCTTATGTGATCAACAAGCTTATTATAGTTTGCAGTATTCTTGAACAATGTTGACAAAATGCAAATGACAGAGTTACTCAACAATATTGTCCCATTAAGTAAAAGGTAAAAATAAAACGATAGCTACTGGATGTGCAGCATATATTATATTTTTCAAATCCTTATGTAAGTTAAGTGATTTAGGGACTTTATTAAAATGCAGATGATTGGAAGATGATTTTGCTTTTGTCCGTTTTATTGGAGTGGACTGGGAGGGAATTGGGGAAAGACTTAGTCTGTAGCCTTGTGCATCTTGCAAAATAGGCCCCCTTACGCACGCAAGTTGGAGCCCACGTGCACATGGGTGTGCTGATATAAAATCAGGCGCCCATGTGTGCACGGGTAGCAGATTTTATAATATGCATGAATCGACATGCGCATGTTATAAAATCGGCACATCCATGTACATGTGCCGGGAACCGTGCACACACAGACACCCGTGCACGTCTTTTAAAATTAACGTTTAAGGGAGCGATACACACTAAGGAGTGAAAGTCTTCTATGCATGAAACAAAAGGATTGATTGTATCTGATGATCTCAAGGTAGTCAAAAAATATGGATACGGCAATGGCGAAACCAAGAAAGATGTATGGATGCAGAGGGAGAAGAATGGTCAGTAGAAAAAGGAGGTGATATTGCCCATCTCTAAGTCCATGGTGAGAGCTCATTTGGAATACTGGGTACAATTCTGGAGACCGCATCTTCAAAATATTATACACAGGATGGGGTTGGTTCAGAAGCTGGCTACTAAAATGGTCAGTGATCTTTGTTGTAAAGGACATGGGGACCTAATTAGAGATCTAAACACGTATACCCTAGAAGAAAAGCAAAGTAGGAGAGATAAGATGGAGATATTTAAATAACTCAGCGATATCAATGCACAAAGAAGGACTCTTAATTGAAAGGACATTGAAATGAAGGGTCATGGGATGAGGGTGAAAGAGGGTTGTCTTAGGAGTAATCTAAGGAAGTATTTCTTAATAGAAAGGGTGGTGGATGCATGGAACCCAGTGGAGGTGGTGGAGACAAGGGCATTATCTGAATTTAAGAAAGCGTGGGACAAGCATCGGTGATCTCTGAGGGAGTGGCAGAAATTGTAAAGCTGAAAATCTGAGCAGTTTTGTGGGTGGGCAGACTAGATAAGTCATATGGTCATTTTATGTCATCATGTTTCTCTGTTTCTGTTTTTCATACACCCAAGCATATATTTATGGTATACATATATGATAAATTAAAATAAATACTGTGAAATATATATTTTGCAGCATTTTCATAGTGGGGTAAATTGGTTTTTTTTTATTGTACATAGAGAAAGTACTTTGTACAAGTAGCTGTACAAGTGAATACATTTTTTATTCCATTGGATTTCAATATTCTAAACATGTTGGGGCCGATATTCAGCTGCCGAGTGGCAAGTTAAGTTAGCCAGATATAGTATTCAGCTAACTTAATGGGGATATTGAGCAGCGTGGCCATGTCACTGAATATCCCCAGCTATTTTAAAGTCATCTGGATAAGTAAATCTAGCCAACTTTAGGCCAGCCCAATGACATGACCAGAATTAACCGCATAACGTATCTGGTTAACTCAAAATATCAGAGTTAGCCTCATAAGTTATGTGGCTAACTCTGACCCACCCCGAAATGCCTCCCACCTGCCCCCAAACCACTCACAAATTATGCAGTTAAAAAAAGTTAGCCTTATTTAGACAGGTAACTTTTCAGTTATCCATTTAAATGGATTTTGAATATTTACCTCACTAAATAAAAATAAGAACTTTATAGAGTTTCAATGACTGTGCTAATCTGCTAAAAAGGACAAAGGTGATATGGATAAAAACCATTAGACAAAAAAAGATGTGTTGTGGTGGGACATTATACCCCACATGATTGTTTTACAATTTAGGTGTTCTGGAATCAGCTGAGTGCTGATATTTTCCAGGTATGGCATCTGATCAGTACCAGTACCAGTACACATGACTTCTTATAAACTGAAGTCATTATAATGACACAGGTTTAAATGTTTAGTTTCCACAGATTTTTTCTCCCATTTCTTTAGTTTTAAACATTTTAAAAAATTAAGGGGGTCATTTATCAAAGTGCTATAAGGCATTTTCAAATGCAAAAAATGCATGCAAATACACCACTAACGCGTGCAAAAGAACCATAATGCATGGTGCGATGCAAATGAGAAAAGGGGAGGGCTCACAGTTTTGTGAAGCCGTATTGCATGGCTTTAACTACACCTTTTTCATTTGTGTAAAGCTGTGTGATAAGGCTTTATCACAATGTTTTCAAGTGAGTGAGTGAGAGAGAGAGAGAAGACTAGCCATAATGCCCTCACACTAGATAGGTATTTATATATCTCTATGGGAGGCCCACCTATTTTATTTATTTTTATTTAACATTTTTTATATACCGAGGTTCTAGAGACAAAATCACTACTGGAGAGCCAGCCTAGCTTTCAGGGCCCTCCTACCACCACTGGGGGGGAAGGAAGGAAGGAAGGAAGCAAGAGAAAGAGAGAGAGAGAGAGAGAGAAAAAAAAAAACTAGCCATAACATTCTCACAATAGCTAGGTTTTTATATCTCTCTAAGGGAGGCTCACCTAGTAACTCGAGGTGAGGTTTAGGTATTAGTGTAGGGGTTAGGGGCCACTTTTACATTGAAAGCGAAATGTACAAACAGAACAGTGCTCTCTTGTGGAGATTTGACGATCTTCGGAGTGAGGAAACTCACCCAAAGATGAGATTTGTGCAATGTTCTCTCAACCTAGCTTGATGTTAGCTAGGTAGAGAGTCCATGAAGCTAGGTTGAGAGAATATTGCACAAATCTCATCTTTGGGTGAGTTTCCTCACTCCGAAGGTCATCAAATCTTCACAAGAGAGCACTGTTCTGTTCGTACATTTCGCTTTCAATGTAAAAGTGGCCCCAGCCCCTACACTAATACCTAAACCTCACCTCGAGTTACTAGGTGAGCCTCCCTTAGAGATATATAAAAACCTAGCTATTGGGAGAACATTATGGCTAGTTTCTCTCTCTCTCTCTCTCTCTCTCTCTCTCTCTCTCTCTCTCTTTCTCTCTCTTTTCCTTCCCCTTCCCCTTCCCCCCCAGTGGTGGTAGGAGGGCCCTGATAGCTAGGCTGGCTCTCCAGGAGCTTAAAATTACTAAACATGGTCCCCCAAGTGGTTGTATGTATGTAGGAAATACAACAATTCTGGCACTTATCACAAAGTGTAAAAACGTTATCTCAATTTGCACTAAGATAGTGCTTCACATAGATATTAGCACAAATTGCAATAAACTGCCTATTACCATAAAACACACCCCTTTTCCTATCACATGTGATATTTAGTGCATTTTGATAAATCCCGGCCTAAGAGTCCAAAGTGCTGAATTGCATTAATGGTAACACAAACATTAACATACAGCTGCATTATTGAATGCTAGCATTTCACACACATTAGTGTACATGCAAAATGTATGCTAATTAGGTAATGAGATTCAAACGTTTGCTAAATATCTCCCTTCCCATTAACACAGTGAAAAATTACACATGTTAACATTTACAAAATATAATGCAGACATCTCAACTTGAAAACTTTAACTACATCTCTGGAACTATTGTTAACTTTCTGTATTATAATCCGCATTAACTTCTGTACTTTAATGCACATACTTTATCAGCTGCATTAAAGCATGCCTCATTTACATCTCATTAACATTGTTCATTATTATGCATTTTGAATGCACGTTAATGGCTGATATTAACTCAGTTTAGTACAATGTCATTTAAGAAAGTTAAACAAAAGTTGGTGCAGAAAAGAAGGTGTGATGCAGTTTTTTTTGTTCTTAGAGTGGGTAGGGATGATGATCCAGAAGTTATTGAAATTAAATAAAAATTGAAGACTGGAGGATTTTGTGATCTATGATTGAAATAATAATGCTTTTTTAAGTTTTGATAGCTTTGGCATCAAGTATCTGAGGTTATGCCCTTCCTTTTCAAAATTAATTGAAATTATAGGGTGAGGATAAGATTACATTTCATGCTGATTAAGTTTACCTCACTTTTCTGCATTTATTGATTTATTAATTGTATCTGTATATGTCAGATTCAGTAAGCCAAGATTCAGTCAGTCACACAAAAAAAGTATGGTAACTCAGCACAAATGATATCTTTGATGACTGGGAGCTTTTGTCTGATAACTTGACCATTAATCAAGAGAATTATAAGGTGAGATGAAGCTCCTGTGGCCACTGGAAGAGCAGTGCATAAGCAGCGTACAGGCATAAGGCAAGATGGCCGGTGCTCAAACAATGAATGGAAGCAGGAGTACAAATTGCCATACCTGCCACGGCCAGATATCACTGAGATCCTAGATAAAAAGTCATTCAAAAATGAAAAAGCAGATGAACAGACATTGTCAAGAGGCTTGGCTTCACTAGGCTCACACAAAGGAGAGCACAAAGCTCCTTTATGTGTGCGACGGAGTGCACGCTCTACTGTCACTCCAGTGTCAGGTACCTGGTCTTCAACCCCCAGATGCAGTGACATCATCTGGGGGGGGGGGGCATGGCCTAAGCTGGCAGTTGAGAGCAGGATCGAGGGAGGGACAGCAAAGTAGACTTCCATGGTTGAGGCAGTTATTGAGGCCTGCTCAGCTGGTTTGGTGAGGAAAACTTCAACTGAAGCTGGACTACTACAAGGCAGGTAAAGTCCGGCATCGGGTGCCTGCTGTTCACCTCTCCCAGAAGCAGTGACATCACCAGTGACTGTGGCTTAAGCCAGCAGCTGAGAGTAGGATTGATGAAATGACAGCAAGGTATGCTCTTGCGGTGGAGACAGTCATGGAAGACTTTCAACCAAAACTGGTCTGATGAAAGGCAGGTCAAGCATGTCAAGAAGCATTGCCTGAATTTTCAAGATTGCTCCTCACCCAGTAAAAAATGTTGATTTGTTAATATATAAGGCTTGGGTGTAAACTGCATGTAGCAGCAATTATTTTATTTATTTATTTATTTATTTATTTATTTATTTATTTATTTATTTGTGGTTTTTTTATATACCGCGGCACGTTAATAACATCACCTCGGTTCACAATAAACAGTAATTAGCAACAGGCTTTACAGACAATATAATAATGTGAACGAATCATATATCATAACATATCATATATAAATTAAGCACAAATTAAGAACAATTAACACTTAAACTATGGATTAGCATGATCTAAGGTTAATGGCAATTTTAAATAAATAAAAAATAATTGGGGGGTAAGCGACTGATAAAGTAAAGTTTAACAGCGGTATACAATCATTAGGTGGTGATAACTAGGAGAGTTAAAATAGGATCTTAGAAAGATGGTTAAGTACTCAGCATTTCAGAAACGGTTGATTATTATATACTTAATATACTTATATACTTAATATACTTATATACTTATTATATACTTATATACTTTATATACTTATATAAAGTACTTATACTTATATACTTATATACTTTATATATACTATTATATACTTATTATATACTTAATATACTTATATACTTAATAGAAATGTGGAGGTAACCTGCATAGAGTGGCAGTTGCTGCCATAATAAACTTGCTGGGCAGACTAGATGGATCCTATGGACTTTTTCTGCCATCAAGACTATTAGGTAATGTTTAGTATCAGGTGCCTGCTATTCATCCCCTGACAGTGGTGACATCATCATGGTTTGTGGCTTAAGCCAGCAGCTGAGAGCAGGATCAATGGAATGACAGCAAGACAGGCTCCTGTGGTAGAGGCAGTCATGGAGGACTGCTCAGCTGGTTTGGCAGGGCAAACTTCAACTGAAGCTGGTCTGCTGAAAGGCATCTATGGGGAACTGGTGATTATTAAAAAAGCAGCAGAATATCTCCATTGTCTTTACTGATGTGTGGTCCTTTGAACTTTTTATTTTGGATTAAGACATATTTATTTATTTTTATTTTATTAGGTTTTTTATATACCGGCATTCATGATAAGATCACATCATGCTGGTTTACATTTGAACAAGGAGTGCAGAATAACAATAAAAACTGGGAAATGAAGTTACAATGAACAAGGGTAATGGAACTAGGAGAAGAGAGAGAAAGGCATGAGTAGGTTAACATCATAGTTAATTATTTACAGAGCCAGAGTGGATACATTCTTTGAGTAGATGAGGTGAGATTTAGGAGTGTTCTGGGAAGGCTTGTTTAAATAGCCAGGTTTTAAGTCTTTTTCGGAATGTGAGGAGGCAAGGTTCATGGCGAAGATTCGAGGGGATGGAGTTCCAGAGAGAAGTTCCAGCTGTCGAAAAGGCCCGTTCTCTCAGGGTTATATGCCACGTGAATTTCGTATTGGGTACCTGGAGGGTTCCTCTGTATGCTTCTCTGGTTGGTCTTTTGGAGTTATGTTGGCTGAGAAGGTGTTGAAGGTCGAGTGATGCAAGGTGGTGGATGGTTTTGTATATGATGGTGATGGACTTAAATGTGATTCTGAAATGGATGGGGAGCCAATGAAGGTTTTTTAGTATGGGGGAGATGTGGTCTCTTCTTCTGGTGTTGGTAAGGATTCTTGCCGCCGCATTTTGAACCATCTGTAGTGGTTTAGTGTACGACGAAGGGAGACCTATTAGGATAGCGTTACAGTAATCTAATTTTGCAAAGATAATTGCTTGAAGAATTGTTCTAAAGTCGTGGAAATGGAAAAGCAGTTTTATCCTTTTCAGCACTTGGAGTTTGTGAAGCAGTCCTTGGTAGTACGGTTGACAAATGCTTTCATTTTCATCTTGTTATCAATTAAAGCTCCTAGGTCTCTGACTTGGGAGGAGAGTGAGTTACTTGGAGGGGTGTTGGCGTTGGGGTTCATTTCTGGAGAGATTAGCATGAGTTCTGTTTTGGTGTTGTTTAGGACAAGGTTTAGACTGGTGAGCAGGTCATTAATTTTGATGAGGCAGGATTCCCAATATTCGAGAGTTTTGCCAAGTGTTTCTTTAAGAGGGATCACTATCTGGACATCGTCCGCATAGACAAAGTGTTTGAGTTTTAAGTCAGTTAGAAGCTGGCACAGCGGAAGAAGGTAAATATTAAACAGGGTGGGTGATAAGGAGGACCCCTGTGGGACTCCTACAGGAGCGTCATGTCGGAAAGATTTTTTGTTGTGAATTTTCACTTTGTAGCCTCTATTGTTGAGGAAAGTTTTGAACCAGGCTAGAGCCGTGCCTATTATTCCAATGGTTGAGAGTTGGTTTATGAGGATGGCATGGTTAACGGTATTGAAAGCTGCCAAAAGGTCTAATAGAATCAGAAGGAAAGATTATCCTTTGTCTAGACCCAAAATAAGGTGGTCTGTCAGCGATACAAGGAGAGATTCTGTGCTGGAATTTTTGCGAAACCCGTATTGGGAGGGGAAGAGGAGGTTGTTGTCTTCGATGTAGTCTGTGATTTGCATGTTAACTAGTTTTTCCATGATCTTAGCTATAAGTGGTAGGTTTGCGATTGGTCGGTAGTTGTTCGGGTCATTGGGGTCTGAGTTTGGCTTCTTTAGAAGTGGTTTGAGGGAAGCCAGTTTGAGATCGTCTGCGTAGAAGCCTTGAGATAAAGAACAATTTATGATATCTGCCAGCGTTTGAGAAATGGATTCCGGGATTGTCAGGAGAAATTTGGTAGGGATGTAGACTGTGGGATGAGAGGAGGGCTTCATTTTCTGTAAGAGTGACTGGATCTCTTTGGCTGAGATTAGATCGAATGCATCCATAAATATGGATTTGTTGTTTGTTAGTTGGAGTGAACTCAAGTACTGAGAGGTGGAGTTGGGCAACTTGTATAAGAGATTGATGATCTTGTTGTGGAAGAACAATGCCAGTTCTTCGGCTTTTGATTGAGCTTGATTGATAGCGATGGTGCGTTGATTTGGGTTAGATTGGAGACGAAAGCAAAGAGCGCTTTGGCGTCGAAGGCGAGGTCATGAATCGTGTGCGTGACCTCGCCTTCGACGCCAAAGTACAAGACATCAACCACAAAATCTTTTGGATTTTGCGGTTGATGTCTTGTACTGGTGGAGTGCCATTTTGTAGGCGGAGAGTGTGCTAGATGATGGGGCTTTACGCCATTTGCTCTCCTTCTGTCTTAAGCTTTGTTTTAGTTTTCTGAGTTCGTTGTTAAACCAGGGGTGTCTTTTGAGTGCATTGGTGTTGGGTTTTTTTGTTACAAGGGGGCATAGATTGTTAGCTATGGATTCAGTAATTTTGTTCCAGGATTGGAGAGCTGTGTTAGGGTTGGTGAGATCTATGTTGGAGAGTTGTGAGGTGAGTTGATTGCTGAGGTCTTCCGACGGGCATGTTCTTCTATATTGGAAGGAGGGTTGTGGTCTGTGGACCAAGGTGGTTTCATTTATTGTGAACTTGGTGGAAATTAGTGTGTGGTCTTTCCAGGGTACCTTCTTGCAATTCGGTTGCAAAGAATGATTGATGCCTGAGTTGACGAAGATAAGATCTAGTGTGTGGCCTGCTTTGTGAGTGGGTTTGTTGACTATCTGCTTGAATCCCAAGGCTGATAAGGCCATGAGGAAAGCTTCGCAACTGGGCGAGAGAGTAGGGTCATTTACGTGTAGATTGAAATCTCCCATAATTATAGCTGGGGCATCCAAATTGATAGTGATTGTGATTAGTTCAATGATAGGAGAAGTGTCTGTTTCCAAGAGGCCTGGAGGGGCATAGACTAAAAGAATTTGAAGATGGTCTGATGTGAAGAAGCCAATTTCTAGTTTAGGGTCAGATGTGACTGAGCCTGGAGGGGCGTAGACTAAAAGAATTTGAAGATGGTCTGATGTGAAGAAGCCAATTTCTAGTTTAGGGTCAGATGTGACTGAGCGTTGAGAGAATCCTTTTTTTGTTGCTAATAAGATGCCGCCACCTCTTTTTTTCAGTCTGGGGAGGGAGAAGATGTTGTAGGATTGTATTGGTAATTGATTTATTATTGCAGTGTTGGTGGGTTTCAGCCATGTTTCAGTTATAGTGCATATGTCTGGCTTGGCGTCTACCAGGTAATCATTGAGTATCAGAGATTTTTTGTTAAGGGATTGCACATTGAAAAGAATTAGGGTAAATAGAGTAATGCCTAGAAGTTGTGTGATCGGTGCAATAAGGATAGGCGTAAGGGTTATTAATGAGCATTGACGGGCTTGTTTGGTGGGAATTCCTATTGTGGGAGTATGGCATTGGAGGATAGGAATAGTTGAGATTGGCTGCATTTTGGCTTGCTGTGCCTGAAAGAGGTAGGCTGGCTGATAGGTTTGGTAGAGCGTAGAGCCGAGCATGGTGGTTAAGGTTATATAGCAGTGAGGTAGGATGTAGTAAATGCTTTATGGAGAGAAAATTTGAGAGTGGTCGGGTTAGGGAAGAGATGGCATGGCGTGCGACGTTTAGCGGTCGCGTGAGTTTAAAGGGCTCCTGGGCTCTCTCCTGGTTGACTGCCTGAATGCTGGAGGTTGTATGGATGGGTGCTGGATGAGGTTAGATGAGTACTGGATACTGGATGGATTGATGCTGGAAGGAGGTTAGAAGAATGCTAGAGACTGGAGATGAATGCTGGAGATGAATGCTGGAGATGAATGCTGGAGACTGGTGGTGAATGCTGGAGATGAATGCTGGAGACTGGTGGTGAATGCTGGGGATGAATGCTGGAGATGAATGCTGGAGCCTGGAGATGAATGCTAGAGGCTGGAGATGAATGCTGGAGCCTGGAGATGAATGCTAGAGACTGGAGATGAATGTTGGAGATGAATGCTGGAGACTGGTGGTGAATGCTAGAGACTGGAGATGAATGCTGGAGATGAATGCTGGAAATGAATGCTGGGGACTGGATGGATGGATGCTGAATGATGGTTGGGTGAGTGCTGGAGGATGGTCAGAAGAGAGCTGTGGGATGGAGGCAAATGTGGCTCTGAAGGCAGGGCAGGGCCGCGTCTGTCTGCCTCTGGGAGTGAACCTCGGACCTGGGGCTCACCAAGGGGCGCACTAAGGGGCAGGCCCCTTAGGTCACGCTCCTTCGAGCGAGCGACACCGTCGGGAGCCTCGCGGGTTTAAAGGGGCTCCAGACGGCTTCCGATTGGCCTAGTGACTGTCGGGGGCACGGCTTGTACTCATGCAGCGTGCAGAGGATTCGCTTCTTAGAGTCTCTCCTCCTCCTGTTTCCAGATTTCTTCTCACCGCTCACGTCTGCACGGCTCACCAGGTGGTGATGAGCGGGCTCCTGTCCCCGGAGGACAGCGCGAGCCCCGGCCGAAGGCAAGGTGGGTGCTGGGACGGGAGAGGAGGCGGAAAGGGCCGCCGTCGGGAGCCTTGCGGGTTTAAAGGGGCTCCAGCCGGCTTCCGATTGGCCTAGTGCCTGTCGGGGGCGCGGCTTGTACTCACACGGCGTTCAGAGGATTAGCTTCTTAGAGTCTCTCCTCCTGTTTCCAGATTTCTTCTCGCCGCTCGCATCTGCATGGCTCACCAGGTGGTGATGAGCGGGCTCCTGTCCCCGGAGGACGGCGCTAGCCCCGGCAGAAGGCGAGGTGGGTATTTATTAGAGATGCGCAAATCTGAAAATATGTAATCCATTGATACTTCTCCATGGTCATTCCAACTAGTGATGATATGTGGAATGTGAGCATAGAAACTGGTGATTTTTTTTCAATTAAAACATCTCCATTCCACCTCCCCCACTTCAATGTGGCTCATTTCATTTATTAAAGTTTTTGGCCAATTTTTCTCTGGTACAAAAATTGTGCCAGATTAATACATTAAAACATCCCATTATTTTCAATAGGAAATATACTGGAGCAGAATGGTAATGCAATAAGCTTCATTGTTTCTTAGGAAACAATTCTCAACACACTAAAGTTTTTCCCCTAAATTGGTAAGTATCAAATCTACTTGCATAGACCATACAGTTCCCAATGTACAGAGAACAATTTTAAAATACTTTACCTGAATATAAAAGTATCCATGCTGTGACTTCCATTCGTCAGTATCATAGCCACAACTATTTTTTTTTTTGAGGGAGGGGTCCAAGGTTACCATGAGTGGACAGTAGGATTACAGATCTGAGCATTATTGGTTTTACTCATTGATAAATAATGCTTTAGAGTGCATATGACATTGGATTTCTAAGTAGTCTATAAAGGCCATCATACATCATGAGTAATACTTTAAAATATTTTAACTCAATAATTTCAAGCACTTACCAACATTAAAAATGTCTTTTTAATCTGTATTCATTTATTTTATATTTATTATTACAGTTTATAAATACACAAGAGTATCAAGTAAAAAGTAATGAACACTTAACAGAAACATAAGATCCAATTTTGCATTTAAACAAATATCTATGTATTCTTCAATGAGTCCTCTTTTCAAAAAGGCAGAGAACATCATAACTACAATAAAATAGAAACATTTCATTAGAACATTGGCAGACATTTCATCAGGGATAACTAAAGAGCAGGACGGTAGCAGACAAGAGCACCCTGTTGGAGTAGGTGAATGTGGAGCTTTTTCTTCAACTTTGAACTCCACAGTGGCTCTTCCTTCAGAAGGGGTTTGTAGGAGTAATGAAGAGGCATCAGACAGCTTTCATGGCAGGCAGGTCAAAAAGGCTTGAGCACAGTGTAGCACTCTCTTTTATTGTACATTCATACAAAGGCAGATGATGTGTCATTACATGATTGGCTACTTTCCCATAGCAACAGACGAGTCCTTACACCACTGGCTTTGGCTCAGGGGGTGTGCACGGATCATATCATTGGCTGCTGAAATCTATACCTCCTGACTTTGTCCTGCCTCTGACTAGGGAACACCCAGCCCCTCCCCCAGGAATTCAGGGCCAACAGGTATCCTTTCCCAGGCAGAGACTTAAGCACAAGTGATGCTTTTATTCAGGCAAATGTCAGGGAGAAGGGAAGTTAGTGTTTAAACCTGAAGAAATGGCTTGCTGGCAAGCGCATATTTCCCACACTTTTTCTTCAACTTTGAACTCCACAGTGGCTCTTCCTTCAGAAGGGGTTTAAAATCTAAAACATTTGTTATTAATCGTGCAGCTATTATTGATATGGCTATAAGTACTTCCCTTCTTCAGCCTCCCACTATACTTTAGAGCAGAGCTTTCCAAACTTTTCATGTTGGTGCACACATTTTAGACAAACATAATTTCATGACACGGTAATTCAGTCTACTAGGAAACCAGAGGTTAAAGGTTAAATGAACAAAATGTATTTCGCCAATTTATGTATGTTTCCTTAAATATATACATACATTTTTGTGGATTACATAATGTTACACCCACACTGACCCCCAGATAGTTCCCATTCATTCTCACACACAGAGACCCCCCAGGCAGGCAGGCACCAATTTATTCTCACACACACATATACTGTTACTATTTTAGGCCTGGATTTATCAAAATGCGATAGCAAAAGGGGTGTGTTTTATGCAAATAGACCGTTTATCACAATTTGTACTAATATCTATGTGAAGAGGTAAGTTAGCACAAATTGTGATACACGCCAGACCTGTTGAATTTCCTGCATACAACCACTGGGGGACCATTTTTGAGAGTGAGAGAGAGAGAAGGAGGGAGGGAGAGAGAGAGAGAGAGTGAGAGAGAAAGAGAGAGAATATAGCCATAATGCCCTCTCCCTAGATAGGTATTTGTATCCCTATGGGAGGCCCACTTAGTAACTCGAGGTGAGGTTTAGGTATTAGTGTAGGGGGTTATGGGCCACTTTGACATTCAACGTGAGACGTATGAACAGAACAGTGACCTACAGAGAGAGGATACTCACCCAAAGATGAGATTGGTGCAATGTTCTCTCCACCTAGCTTGATGTTACCCAGGTAGAGAGTCCAGACCTTCATACCTACTAAAACATGCCTTCCAGGAGACATCGCAAAATGCATTAACACCTTACCACCCTGTAACACAAGCTATCGCACGGCTTAACGCTACTGAAAAAGGTATAGCTACAATTGGCATTAAGTCCATGCGATAGGACTCTATAAACCCAGCCCACTCCTCCTCTTTTTCGGATTTGCATCGCACCATATGATATGGAGCTATTCAAGGCATTTTCAAATGCATTAACGGTGTTGGGGACTAGCTAGACAGTGGACCCTTAGGCCGGCCTGCGGGAGACCTGGGGTAGTTGGACTATGGTCTCAGGGCAGTAGGCTGGTAGGCAGACCGAGCTGATGCAGACAGTAGACTTCACCCGGAAGCTGGTACTCCCCCAGGAGGAGCCCTTGGGAGTCCAGCCGCTTGGGACTCAGGAGATTCACCCTGGAAGCCGGCGTCCCCCCAGGAGGAGCCCGTAGGGACCCGGCCGCTGGGACTTAGGCGATCTCTGGTCCGGATCTTGAGTAGACTGGTGTTGAAGCGTTTGAAGGAGACCTGGCAGGAGCTGCGGCAGGTCGAAGTCAGGCAGCGAGAAACCAGGCAAGGACTGCAGCAGGCTGTAGGCAGGCAGAGCAGAACCAGGCAGGACCTGTAGCAGGCTGAAGACAGGCAGGGCAAAACCAGGCAGGACCTGTAGCAGGCTGAAGACAGGCAGAGCGAAACCAGGGAGGACCTGTAGCAGGCTGAAGACAGGCAGAGCGAAACCAGGCAGGGACCTGGACAGGTACTAAAGCAGGCAGGAACCAAAGGTTAGTAGTGCGAGCCAGTCACGAAGTAGACCAAGCAGGCAGGCAGGCAGGAACGGCGTGCAAGGGAGTCACATGCCGGGGCTCTGGGCAACAGGGCACCGCAAGGGACCCGGTTGCAAGGCATCGTAGCGGGGTCCGCGGGGAGTTTAAGTAGGACTGGGCGTCTGACGTCAGGAATGGGGGCGGAGCGCACTCTGGCGGGAAACGGGCTATATCAGCAGGGTGGCTGCGCGCGTGCACGCCTAAGAAGCCCAGGGTAATAGCGTCTCCCCCACGGAGACGTTCATGGAACTGGTTCGGGCATCGAGTGGCCCACCTGGAACTTTGAGGTAAGGGCCGGGACGCGAGGGTCGCGGAGCGGACCGCAACAAACGGAGCTTTTCGCATGCGATAAGCCCTTAACGCATGCAAAAACGCCTTAGTGCATTTTGATAAATGACCCCCGTAGTTTGATAAGGAATAATTCACAGACACAAATTGATAACAATGTTTAATAAGCAGATTGATAAAATTTGACATGCTATATCTTTTAATGTTTCTTTAAATATACACTTAGGGGCGGATTTTCAGAGCCCTGCTCGCGTAAATCCGCCCAAAACCGGGCGGATTTACGCGAGCAGGGCCCTGCGCGCCGGGAAGCCTATTTTACATAGGCCTACCGGCGCGCGCAGAGCCCCGGGACTCGCGTAAGTCCCGGGGTTTTCGGAGGGGGCGTGTCGGGGGGCGTGTCGGGGGCGGGCCCGAACCGTGCGGCGTTTTCGGGGCGTGTCGGGAGCGTTCCGGGGGCGTGGCTACGTCCCGGGGTGGCCCGGGGGCGTGGCCGCGCCCTCCGGACCCGCCCCCAGGTCGCGTCCCGGCGCGCAGGAGGCCCGCTGACGCGCGGGGATTTACGCCTCCCTCTGGGAGGCGTAAATCCCCCGACAAAGGTAAGGGGGGGGGTTTAGACAGGGCCGGGCGGGTGGGTTAGGTAGGGGAAGGGAGGGGAAGGGAGGGGAAGGTGAGGGGAGGGCAAAGGAAAGTTCCCTCCGAGGCCGCTCCGATTTCGGAGCGGCCTTGGAGGGAACGGGGGTAGGCTGCGCGGCTCGGCGCGCGCCGGCTATACGAAATCGATAGCCTTGCGCGCACCGATCCAGGATTTTAGCGGATACGCGCGGCTCCGCGCGTATCTACTAAAATCCAGCGTACTTTTGTTTGCGCCTGGAGCGCAAACAAAAGTAGGCTATTCGCGCTCGTTTTAAAATCCGCCCCTTAGAATAGACAATAAAGTATATAATTCCTTATCCTATTACCTCTCTCAGGATCTTTCCAGAGAAATAAGGAATAAATGGAGAGTACATTTCTCAGATCTCTATTCTTAATATTGTATCAAATACTTACAATGTAAATTGTAGCTGGCCAGGCTATTGATACTCACAGTGGGGAGGGTAACACTGTGATACAGGATGATGTCTTCTGGGTGGGTGTCTCTCTCTCTCTCTCTGCCTCCAAATTGATGATAATGTTGCACCCTGTTTTATAGTTTCCCAAGTGCAATCAAGGACAAAAGTTCTTTTCTGATTGGTTATAAATTGAAGTTCTTCTCCTCAAATATGGTTTTGTGCCAGAATAGCCCCAGCCAAATAAGATTCAATTATTAGCATAACTATTCTGTACCATATACCAACTTATGTTCTTCTGGGTTATTTCTGACCAACCAATCAGTGACTACATCAATGACTGTATCTATGACTACATCCATGGCTGATAGACAGACTCCAAATGTAAACTATTTTAGCTCACTCCAAAAGTCGTTGTCAATCTTCCAACATTCCAATGTCCAGTATAGTGTCTTCAATGTGCATTATTTCTGAGCAAATGCAGAGACTGCAAATCTTCAGCCTTTAAGTATTACTAGTAATTTGTATCAAATACAATATTAAAACAAATAAGGAAATCAAAGAAATAATCTCCTCATTATCCCACAACACCACACACAGGCAGGCACCTATTCTCACACAGACAGACCCAAGGAAGACACCCATTCATTCTCATACACAGATACACCATCAGGCAAGCACCCATACATTCACACATATACACCCCCAGGCAGACTCCCATTCATACACATGCACACACTAAAGGCAGTCCCCCTCTCTTTCTTTTGCCAGCAACCTCAGAGCCTCTCTCATTCCTCTGCTGCCACTGTCACTGCTGCCGCATGGCTATTGGCGAGGTGCTGATTGCTGCTACTTGCACTGAAGCCCATTCTGCAGCCTCCTCTCTGCAGGCCCCGTGGGCTTCCACTTCCTCCATGCCGATCTTGTACATTGCGAGATCGGCATAGAGAAAGTGCTACTCTTGCACATTCCTAAAGATAACATATGCCAATCACTAAAAAATAATTTTATTTACCTTTGCTGTCTGATATTAGTTTTCTAATCGGTTGGACACAGGCTTTTTTATAACCTTCCCTTTCATGTTTTTTTGCCAGTTCCTTTTACAGGGTCTTATTTTTTCTATTTCTTTTCTTTCCATCTGTCCTCTTCTCTCAAACGCACAATCAGGTTCTCATTCTCACAGTGGCCCTGCTACCAAGTTTCCTCCTCTTCTCGAGCCACTGCGACATGGAATCCGCAGCGGCCCTGCTACCGGGTTTCCTTCTCTTCTCGAGCCGCTGCAATGTGGGATCTGCAGCAGCCCTGCTACCGTGTTTCCTCCTCTTCTCGAGCTGCTATGACGTGGGATCTGCAGCGGCCCTGCTACTGGGTTTCCTCCTCTTCTCGAGCCGCTGCAATGTGGGATCTGCAGCAGCTCTGCTACCGGGTTTCCTCCTCTTCTTGAGCCGCTGCGACGTGTGATCCGCAATGGCCCTGCTACCGTGTTTCCTCCTCTTCTCGAGCTGCTATGACGTAGGATCTGCAGCGGCCCTGCTACCGGGTTTCCTCCTGTTCTCGGGCCACCGCGACGTGGGATATGCGGCAGCCCATTAATGCTGCACTTCTTCTGTGCATTCGGTATAAGAACACAAAGGGAAGAATCACCAAATCTTCTTTAACACAATAGGTAAATGTACACACAAAAGAAGAGCGTATTTTTATAGCATATTTTTAAACCTTTTATTTATGCAACCGTATATTTAGCACTATCTAGACAATTAAAATCTATCTACCTCACACACACCCCCTCATACATTCAACACACCTTTTCACATAAAGCCAAATAGATACACATATCAGACTTATTGTAATTCTTATAATCTTTTAACAATATAAGAGATGATTCATAATTAATTCAAATAAGTCATCCATGAAACAAATCCTGTTTTGAATTTATCCAAAAAGAATATTTTTTATATCAAACATTTACTTCTTCTGTGCATGGCAGATGCTCCTCTTCCTTCCTGCCCACACGGCTCTGGCAACGTTTTTCTTCCAGGGCTGTGCAGGCAGGAAGGAGGAGGAGTGAAAGTGACCCTTTTCTTCGGGCCGTGGTGAGGTAAGCTCCACCACGGCCCCGCCGATCTTCCTGCTGTAGGTCCCTGCTTCCGCTGGCCCTGCTGCTATGTGGACCAGGCGACAAACCTTTCCACTGCAGGTTGCATACTAACGTGTCGCGACACACAGTTTGGAAAGCACTGCTTTAGAGAATATTTGGACAGCCCTGATATCTCTGGAGAAGGAGGGATGTTCATTTGTTTAAAACAAATGTAACATTTAAAACTAATAGGTCTCTATTGTTTCATTTGTTGGATCCCCACAAAAAAAATGGGGGTTATCCCACAAATGAAATACATCCTACTTGTTTCTTTTATGTAGTCTCCCATTCAATTCTATGGGTTATTGATGTCTATGGGTCATAAAAATCAATGGGGGGGGAAACAGGTGCACTGCAGTTAGAAAATATAACTAATGTTACTAAAGCAGCCAGCCCTTCCCTGTAAGTCATGTGTGACATCACTGCCTTGTCACAGCCTGGTGGTAAGTAGACCACTGACATGAAATATTACAAGTAAAACATTTTCCAGTCCATCCTATTGCTACTCTCCAGATCCAGTGATGCTGCTCCTTATGTCTGATGATGAGTGAGAAATTACAGTGCAAAATGTGCATTTGTTTTGTAGAGAGTCTAGAGGCATTGGGGCAGATTTTTAATCTCACGTACGCGGGGTACATTTGTGCACGCTACCCAGTGCGCACAAATGTACCCTCAATTTTATAACATGCGCACACTGCAGAAGACTCCCCCCTCCCTTCCTGAGAACAGAGCAGAGCTGATATATGAAGTAAACTGGCAAATATGGAGTTGCTGGATTGCCCAGGAATAGCAGGAAACCTTTTGACCAATAAAGAAGGAGCAAGATAGAAAAGCGGGCTTCTGGCTGTGGTTTTTACTATGGCGGCAGAGAAAAAAAAACAAAACAGCTGCTCAGAGGCTGAAGGCAGGAAAGGAGCTGTGGCTCGTGTAAATAAACAACCAAACCAAGGCAAGGCCAGCATGCTGGAGGAAGAATTCAATGAGAGAGACAGCGAGACAGAAAGTCTTGGAGCTGGGGACAGAGTTGAACTGCCAAGAATCTCCTCCTTGTTTATCCTCATGGTTGTGTGCACCTGCACAACTGGGAGTCCGCTTACTTTGCACCAAGGATCAAGCTGAGATAAGTAAATCAATCTAATTCCTGATACGGGGCTAACGGCACAGTGGTTTCCCCCTGAATGTGTTTCCTTGCACTGATTCCCTAAATAGCACTAGATACACAGCATTCATAACATTTAACTGTGCAGCTGTCTGCACTACACTTTGAATGCTGCAGTGTTTACTGACTGTATAGAGTCAACTCCTGTATCAATAATATTTATTTAGTTAGTTGTCATCTGCTTCAGAAAATATTCACCTAAAAGCATTTACCCAGGAAAGTTCTCCTATATCAGCCCACTGTAGCATTTTGAGGATGGGTTTCCCTATCCCCTAAAGAAGTCCAAGGCCCTGAATTGATTTATTTATTTTTTTTTGTGTGTGGTAAGGATACACAACCAGAACTGGGGACTATGTTGGGCAGGTTGGAACACTCTTTTAGTACCCCAGTGCCAAAGTTTCCTCAGAGTTGGGATAAATGCCTAATTCTTTCTTTCTGCTTATAACAAGTTATGCTGGTCAATTTGCAGGCTGGTTTTATTTCTAAATGTCCTTTACGCTGCTGCCTATGGTCTGGCTGCCTTACAGCAGCCAGACCATAGGCAGCAGTAATATAACTCTCATATTGTTTCATCTCTATCTATTTTTTTGTTTTAGTTTACTGATGTTTTGCATTTTCCCTTATGTTTGCCTTTATGGTTCTCTTCACCTGATAAAAGTAAAAACAATTTACATGTTAACAACATGTGAATGGGATATTCTGTGTCACTCTGCTCAGGAATAAGGTGTATAAGTAACAGGGCACCTGGATCATTTCCCAATGTTATCCAAAGAACCAACAACCCCATTCTGTCATAATACAGTTGGAGCAGGAGGTGCTGGCAGCTAGACTGAAGAGAAATTTAAATGCAGGTTTCTTTGTCATAGACAATGGCACAAATATTGTTAAGGCAATATACGATGAGGCCTTTCACGATATCTGATGTTTTGTACACACACTGCACCTGGATCTCTAAAAATAGTGGTTTTAAATCGTATTCATTTAAAAAGGCTGTAATTATGTAATTATGTTGGTTTTGATTTTTTGTAGATTTCTGTTTAAGGTGATGAAAAATGTATAAGTATATAAATAAAAAAAATAGAAATAATTATAATAATCAAAAGAACTTAAGATTGGTAATGGGTGCAGAGAAGAACTAGGACAGTTCACTTTACACCCCAACATTCAAAACAATATATTCAAATTCTGGTCTCAACTCAATATCTGCAAAACAAACCCTCTCCATTGCCAAACACTTTGGGAAGTAACACAAATACCTGCAAAAAAAAAAAAAATGCACCCAGATTCTTACCATACCGTACTGTAACGGCACAAATTCTCAGGACTCAAACAATAGAAACCTTATCTATGAAAAGGCAGGAATGCAAATATTACACCAGGCCTTAGAACACTAATATACCACCTACTGGGGAAACAGAACAAACCAGACTGCAACAAATCCCTACAGAGAAACTATACTCAGGCATAGTATTTCCCAGCCCTCTCCTGGAGGCACACCTACCCAGTCAGGTTTTCAAGATTACCAATGCATGCAAATCTATACCATGCATATTCATTATGGATAACCTGAAAACATGACTAGTTAGGTTTGCTTCCAGGAAATGGTTGGGAAACACTGCTCTAGAAGAAATACTGTACCTCAGTCACAAATCTATCTCATGCATATTCATTGTGGATGGTAGTGGTGGGAAAAGTAATGGAGTCACTGCTGAAAGAGAGAATAGTGAACTATCTACAGTCCGGAGAATTGATGGACCAGAGGCAACATGGATTCACCAGCGGAAGATCCTGTCAGACAAATCTGATTGACTTTTTTGACTGGGTAACCAAGGAATTGGATCAAGGAAGAGCACTCGATGTCATATACTTGGATTTCAGCAAAGCTTTTGATACGGTTCCGCACAGGAGACTGGTGAATAAAACGAGAAGCTTAGGAGTGAGTGCCGAGGTGGTGACCTGGATTGCAAATTGGTTGACGGACAGAAGACAATGTGTGATGGTAAATGGAACCTTCTCTGAAGAGAGAGTGGTTTTAAGTGGTGTACCGCAAAGATCGGTGTTGGGACCGGTCCTGTTCAATATCTTTGTGAGCGACATTGCGGACGGGATAGAAGGTAAGGTTTGTCTTTTTGCGGATGACACTAAGATCTGCAACAGAGTTGGCACGCCGGAAGGAGTGGAGAGAATGAGACGGGATCTAAGGAAACTGGAAGATATGGCAGCTGAGATTCAATGCCAAGAAGTGTAAAGTCATGCATATGGGGAGTGGAAATCCGAATGAACTGTATTCGATGGGGGGGAAAGGCTGATGTGCACGGAGCAGGAGAGGGACCTTGGGGTGATAGTGTCTAATGATATGAAGTCTGCAAAACAATGCGACAAGGCGATAGCAAAAGCCAGAAGAATGCTGGGCTGCATAGAGAGAGGAATATCGAGTAAGAAAAGGGAAGTGATTATTCCCTTGTACAGGTCCTTGGTGAGGCCTCACCTGGAGTACTGTGTTCAGTTCTGGAGACTGTATCTACAAAGAGACAAAGACAAGATGGAAGCGGTACAGAGAAGGGCGACCAGGAAGGTGGAGGACCTTCATCGGATGACGTACGAGGAGAGATTGAAGAATCTGAATATGTACACCCTGGAGGAAAGGAGGAGCAGGGGTGATATGATTCAGACTTTCAGATACTTAAAAAACTTTAATGATCCAAAGACAACGACAAACCTTTTCCGTAGGAAAAAAATCAGCAGAAACAGAGGTCACGAGCTGAGGCTCCGGGGAGGAAGACTAAGAACCAATGTCAGGAAGTATTTCTTCACAGAAAGGGTGGTGGATGCCTGGAATGCCCTTCCGGAGGAAGTGGTGAAGTCTAAAACTGTGAAGGACTTCAAAGGGGCGTGGGATAAACACTGTGGATCCATCAAGTCTAGTGGGCATAAATAAAGAGGAGGCAGCAAAACACTGCACGGAGCGGCAGTAGCCACAGAGGCGTTCATGGAGCGGGATGCCAGTGGCCAGTAGGTGCTCCACCTTCAGGCAGCAAAACACTGCACGGAGCGGCAGTAGCCACAGAGGCATTCACGGAGCAGGATGCCAGTGGCCAGTAGTTGGTGTTCCAGCTTCAGGCAGCAAAACACTGCACGGAGCGGCAGTAGCCACAGAGGCATTCACGGAGCGGGATGCCAGTGGCCAGTGGTTGGTGTTCTGCCTACACAGAGGGCTGCCATCTCCAAATAAAACTAAAACAAGAAACAGACAAACAAAGCAGGGGTGGGTAGGAGTATGGGGCAGGGGTGTGGCCTGCTTGTTGCGGCAGTTGCTACCCCTGTTTGAGCTGGATGTTCACTGGGATGCGGATACAGCGCTGCTCTCTGCATGGTGGAGGGGTGGAAGGGAGTTGGGGCCGGAGGGTGCTGGAAGCTCTCTGCATGGTGGAGGGGTGGAAGGGAGTTGGGGTCGGAGGGTGCTGGAAGCCAATAGTGATGGGTGGGAGGGAGAAAAAGGGTGGAGGGAGAAAAAGGGTGGGAAAAAAAAGGGGAAAAAAAGGGTGGAGGGAGAAAAAGGGTGGGGAAAAAAATAAATAAATAAATAAATGGATGAACTGCGTGGCTTGCTGGGCAGACTGGATGGGCCGTTTGGTCTTCTTCTGCCATCATTTCTATGTTTCTATGTTTCTATATCCTGTAAAACTGACTGGTTAGGTGTGCCTCAAAAACTGGGTTGAGAAGCACTGGAATAGGGTACTAAAAATTACCAACAAAAACATGCATATGACACTGAAATGGAAAATCCAAGAAACCAGACACTTCCTGGGAGGGGAGGGGGGGGGGGGGTATCTGAGACAGAGTATGTGAGAGGGAGAGTGAGAGTATGTGGGTGTGGATGTGCAGTGAAAAGGAGCATATGAAGTGAGAGTGTGTGTGTGTGTGTGTGTGTGTGTGTGTATGTGTATGAAAGACAGAGCATGTGAGAGTGAGAGGATTTGTATGTGTGTGTGTATGTGAGAGAGAGACAGAGCATGTAAGTGTGTATGAGAGAGAGTATATGATGGGTGTACGTGCACTCATACATGAGCTTATCGGCACACAAGAGGGGTTACTCTTGAATTTTAAATCATGCGCACAACTTTAAAATACTTATTACCTGTGCTGTCCAAAATTCAAGGCAGGTTAAAAATTAACATACATAAATTCAAGAACAAAGTGAGACATATAGACAACACACACAATCAAAGCAGTATACTATAAAAATATCTTAAAGATATAAAGCATGTATCACAAGCTCTGTCACACACAAGCATACACACATACTCTCACATGCTCTATGTCTCTCTTTCTCACACACACACACACACATTTTCATATCACATTCCTTCTCACACACTCACAAATTGCCTCACTTTTACATACTCCCTCATATATATTGGCCTCCTCAAACACACACTAACACACATACACATAGTAGGGATGTGCAGAGGGACGCCATACATTGCATTCGGGATTCGGATTCGTCAGGGAGAAGATACGTTGCATTCGGCCGTATGGCGCCCCGATGCGTTAATACGGCGATTTCTATTCGTGTCCCAGCTAAAATTAAAATTAACTACAACACCCCCCCCTCCTGACCCCCCCCAAAAACTTACCAAAATACCCTGGTGGTCCAGCGGGGGGTCCGGGAGCCATCCCCTACACTCTCACACCCTCGGTGCCTGTTTCATCATGGCTCCAATAGCCTTTCACCTACTATGTCACAGGGGCTACCGGTGCCATTGGTCAGCCCCTGTCACATGGCCATCGGCGCCATCTTGTGCTCCTACCATGTGACAGGGGCTGACCAATGGCACCGATAGCCCCTGTGACATAGTATGGGCAAAGGCTATCGGCGCCATTTTGATTACTGGCATCCAATCGCCTTTGCCCTCACTATGTCACAGGGGCTACTGGTGCCATTGGTCAGCCCCTGTCACATGGCCATTGGCGCCATCTTGTGCTCCTACCATGTGACAGGGGCTGACCAATGGCACCGGTAGCCCCTGTGACATAGTGAGGGCAAAGGCGATCGGCGCCAATATCAGGAGGCCCCCCCCCCAAGCTGGCCAAAACTCCCGGGGGGGTCCAACTGGGGTCCCGGAGCGATCTCCTGCCCTCGGGCCATCAGCTGCCAGTAATCAAAATGGCGCCGATAGCCTTTGCCCATACTATGTCACAGGGGCTACCGGTGCCATTGGTCATACGTAAACATAAACAAGACCTTCTTTTTATGGTTTCCTATTCTGTCTAGTCCTTATCCAGTCTTTATCCAGGTCTGTTCTTGTCTGTCCTTGTCCTGTCCAGTTCAGTCCTTCCAGCCCCAGCCTTTTCCATGTTCCAGCTCCCAGCCTGTACAGTATTTCAGCCCTACCTTCCCCAGTATCAGCTCAGCCTCCAGCCCAGCCTATATCCAGCTCCTGCCTGCTTTCAATACCAGCCCAGCTTCCTGCCTGTCCTCCAGTCCTACTGTATCTAGCTCCTGTCTGCCCTTAGTACCAGCCTTGCCTCCAGTCCTGCCTGTATCCAACTCCCAACCTATTCTTGACTTTAGCTCCCAGCCAGTTCCTGATTTGAACTCCCAGCCTTTACCTGACTCGAGTTCCCAGCCTGTGTCCGACTCCAGCTCCCAGCTTGTACCTGACTTCAGTTCCCAGCCTGTGCACAGCTCCTAGTCCATGTTTGCTCAATCCATGATGTTTTACAGAAGACAAGTTCTACTAGTCCCCAGAATCCAAGGGCTCAACCAGCAGGGGAGGGGCTGGTTAGGTAGAAGACCAGCTCTATTCCTGCTGTGTAGTCTTGTACCACTTCCTAGGGGATACTCCCTGATTCCAGCCTGCTGGACCATGACACACTCTCATTCTCACATACCCTGTCTCACACACACTTCCACTAACAGGATCTGTCTCTCTCTCCCTCACACACACTAACACCCCATCAAAGAGCTCTCATTATCCACATCATGATCCTAGGATACCCAATACATATTCTACATTACAATACCTATTTCAAGATGAAGCCATCGCTACGATACCAACCTATAACCCGCAGAAATTTAACTCCGGTGATGATCTCCCCCATCACTCAACTACTCGGGCTAGCTCTTTTTACTTTGACACTATTCAACGCCCAGTCTATGACAAAAAAAACACACATCCTTCACGACTACCTGCTTGATGCCAGGCCAGACATCTGTGCTATTACTGAGACCTGGTTGAAACCCGCAGATACAGTTTTAATAAATCAACTTCCTACACAGCTTTATGACATCTTTTCCATACCTAGAAAAAAGAAAAGAGGGGGAGGTCTCCTCATAGCTGCCAAAAAATCCCTCAATCTCACGCTACAACCTATCAATACAATACCAAATTGGAGGTAGGCTTATTCAAATCTAAGTCGCTCCAAATCCTGCTCACCTACGCTCCCCCTGGACTTCTGGATCAAGATGCTTCACCTATGGTGGAAATCATAGCTAAATACCTAAAACTGGACTCCCCTGCCATAATCCTGGGAGATTTTAACCTTCACATCGATGCCAACCCCAGATTGTCTAACTGTGAAGCTTTCTTAACAGCCCTATCGGACATGGGCTTCAAGCAATACATTAACCAGCCCACACATAAAGCAGGTCATACTCTGGACCTTATTTTTACAAACTCCAACCTCATTCCTCTTTCAACTCCACAATGCCTCCCAGTTCCTTGGTCAGACCATTTCATGATCACTGCTAACATCAGGTCATTGACAAGATCTCCGACACCCCCTCAGACGACCACCTTGCACTACAGGAAACTATGCCCTTCAGAAGACCTTGGCAATTCGCTGATTAAAGAACTTCCCAACCTAGATTTATCCAACCCCAACTCTGCTATTTCCTCTTGGCAAACCATCACAGAAACGATAGCCAATAACTTAATCCCACTGACAAAAAAAAACATAAACCCCTCTCAAAAAAACAAGCAGCCATGGTTCTCTAACGAGCTCCGTACCCTGAAGCAAAATCTAAGACGGAAAGAAAAAGAATGGAGGAAGAATCCCAATCCACATTCCCTATCAATATACAAAGCGGCTCTTCACCATTACAGATCAATAACGCTCCGTACAAAAAGAGATTTTTATGCCCATCATATCCATGACATGATGTTTGACGCAAAAGTACTTTTTTCCTATGTATCGGAACTTACCAAAACTGCGCCCCCCACTATTCCAGACGACACAGCCCAAGCGAAAGCCAACGACCTAGCTGTATTCTTTCAGAACAAAATTTCTAGCACCCTGGCAAGATTACCATCCAACCTAAACTCACTGCCTCAGAATACCCTCCTCCCACGGAACATAAATATAAGTTTGGACTCCTCTGACCTCACTCACACTTTAGAGGTGGAAAACCTAATAAAAAGACTGAAGCCTTCGACCCACCCTCTAGACCAAATACCTTCCAAATCTCTGATTCTCATACCAGAATACATCTCCAAACATCTAGCCGATATTATCAATTGTTCCCTCTCACAAGGAATATACCCGGATGCTCTCAAAATGGCCACAGTCAAACCCATTCTCAAAAAACCTAACCTGGATCTGGACGACCTTAACAACTATCGCCCTATATCAAATCTCCCGTTCGTAGCTAAGATCATGGAGAAAATTGTAAATAAACAACTTTGAAATTATTTAGAAGATCATAATATTCTCCACCCATCACAATATGGTTTTAGAAAAGAACACAATACCGAAACACTACTCATTTCACTCCTCGATCAAGTTTACATTGGCTTTGATAAAGGACAATTATTCCTCTTGGCTCTTCTTGACATCTCTGCAGCTTTCGATACGGTAAATCACAATACCCTACTAAACCGTCTATCAGACATAGGTATTACAGGATCAGCCCTTAGTTGGTTCGACTCCTTTCTTAGTAATAGAGGCTATAAGGTTAAAATCAAGAACAAGGAATCCTCTCACACCAACGCACCATTCGGAGTCCCCCAGGGCTCTTCTTTATCGCCTACACTGTTCAATATTTACATTCTACCTCTCTGCAATTTACTCACAAACCTGAAACTCAAGTTCTATATTTATGCAGATGACGTTCAAATTTTAATCCCAATATCTAATTCACTCGAATCAACAATCAAGTTATGGGACTCCCATCTGCAAATGATCAATCATCACCTCTCAAGCCTCAATCTGGTGCTCAACACTTCCAAAACCGAACTGTTACTAATCACCCCAGAAAGCAGTCCTTTTCAACACCAGACGCAGACAATCATACAAACATCCCACGCTAGAGATCTAGGAGTCATCATTGACAATCACCTGAACCTAAAGCAATTCATAAAACACACTACAAAGGAGTGCTTCTACAAGTTACAAGTACTCAAAAAACTCAAACCGCTCCTATTCCATTATGATTTTAGATCCGTCCTCCAAGCCATTCTATTTACCAAAATCGACTACTGTATTCCATATTGCAAGGACTCCCAGCCTCAACTGTTAAACCCCTCCAGTTACTCCAAAATGCAACGGCGAGAATTTTGACAAATACTAATCGAAGAGCGCATATCTCTCCCATTCTAAAAGACCTCCATTGGCTCCCAGTACAATTCAGGATTCTTCATAAATCTCTTACATTAATTCACAAAAATATTCACCATCAGACCCCTCTTGATCTGCGATACCCCCTCAAACTGCACTCAACATCTAGACCTTTAAGGGATGCCTACAAGGGATCACTACATGTACCTTCTATCAAAGCTATACAACACTCAAATATCAGAGACCGGACATTCTCCATCTCAGGTCCCGCCATCTGGAACACCATGCCTCCGGACCTCAGACAGGAATCATGCTTACTAACTTTTAAAAAGAAATTAAAGACATGGCTGTTCAGCCGAGCTTTCACCGACACCAGCCGAACAGCCTGACTTATAACTGTTCTAGCAACTATGTATATAAACAAGCGCTAAACCATATATATAAATTATTAGAGAACGTTAACAAATTATCATGAGGACTGCTCCTTGCCTCCCTCGCATACTCCAATGTATATTATAATCTTTATTCCCCTTTCTTATTTCCTACTCCAAGTTTACACATCCTTGTTATAATGTAACTTTATTCTCCTTCAAATTGTCTACTGTTTGGTTGGTTATAGTTTCTACTTGTTCGATGTAAACCAAGTTGATTTGATTTGTATCAAGAAATTCGGTATATAAAAGCCTTTAATAAATAAATAAAATAAATAACACACACACACACAATCTCACATGCCCTGTCTCACATACACATACTCCCTCTTACTCCTATGCTCTGACTCACACACACATTCTCACTCTCACATGCTCTGTTTCTCTCACACCCAAGCAAATACTCTCCCTTTCTCATACTCTCTCTCTCTCACACACACACACACACACACATACTCTCACTCTCATATTTATTTATTTATTTTTAATTTTTATATACCGATGTTCCTGTAAAGAATATGTTCTATCTCACACACACAAACACACATTTTCACTATCACACACTCTGTTTCACCCAAGCACACACACACACACACACACACGCTCTTACTTTCACATGGTGTATCACATATGCATGCATGTCCACACACATACACTCTATTATATGCTCCAAACACAAACTCCCTCAAAGACATGCACATACACAAAAACATTTACACACATACACACACAGGCTTTCACTCTCACATGCTCACACTCAAACACATGTTCCCTCTAGGGATGTGAATCGTTTTCCATATCGTCTTAACGATAGAAATCGTGTGGCAGGGCAAGAAAATCGTCTTAGGCACGATTTTTTAGTTAAAAAATCGTTAAAAATCGTTTTTTTCCGATTAGTGCGCACTAACTGAAAATGATACAATTTGACACTTTTCAGGTCAGTTAAGGTCAGTTTAGGAATGAATATGTATTCCTATTGGCTGCCCTCTTATTTATTCATGTTACCAAGCTTCCTACTGACAGTATATGGGGGATGGGAAATGGAAACAGTTGGTAGCTTGACAAAACAAGTAATGTGATCAGTCAATGTGACTAGAACTTGTGCCCTAACCCTGATACCAGGGGTATTGTGATCTTCCTACACACAGTGCCCTATCCCTATTAATACCAGGAGTGTTGTGATCTTCCTGCACACAGTGCCCTATCCCTAATACCAGGGGTGTTGTGATCTTCCTGCACACAGTGCCCTATTCCTGATACTGGGGGTGTTGTGATCTTCCTGCACACAGTGCCCTATTCCTGATACCGGGGGTGTTGTGATCTTCTTGCACACATCCCGGTATCAGGGATAGGGCACTGCATGCAGGAAGATCACAACACTCCTGGTATTAATAGGGATAGGGCACTGCATGCAGGAAGATCACAACACTCCTGGTATTAATAGGGATAGGGCACTGCATGCAGGAAGATCACAACACCCCTGGTATCAGGGATAGGGCACTGTGTGCAGGAAGATCACAATACCCCGGAGGAGTGAGGGTCAGGCAGCTCCCCCCTGTCTGTGAAGCCAGCCTCTCACTAGTAATGCAGGGAGGGAGCTGTCTCAGACTTCACCATCCTCCCCCCCCCCCTCACCCACACACCATTCACTAGCTGGGACATGGGGGAAGTCAGGAGTGAGGGTCAGGCAGCTCCCCCCTGTCTGTGAAGCCAGCCTCTCACTAGTAATGCAGGGAGGGAGCTGTCTCAGACTTCACCATCCTCCCCCCCCCCCTCACCCACACACCATTCACTAGCTGGGACATGGGGGAAGTCAGGAGTGAGGGTCAGGCAGCTCCCCCCTGTCTGTGAAGCCAGCCTCTCACTAGTAATGCAGGGAGGGAGCTGTCTCAGACTTCACCATCCTCCCCCCCCCCTCACCCACACACCATTCACTAGCCGGGACATGGGGGAAGTCAGGAGTGAGGGTCAGGCAGCTCCCCCCTGTCTGTGAAGCCAGCCTCTCACTAGTAATGCAGGGAGGGAGCTGTCTCAGACTGGTATCAGGGTTAGGGCACTGTGTGCAGGAAGATCACAACACTCCTGGTATTAATAGGGATAGGGCACTGTAAGAGATGACTGTAGTAGATTGAATAAAGATCTGATGTTTCTGCTCTCCTCACACCAAACAAAAATAACACACAAGCAGAGAAGCCCTTCTTACAAAGCTGAGCTAGTGAGTTAAGTAGGAGGAAAAGTAAACATACTTGTGCCAGTGTGGCTACTTAAAAAATACACTTACCAACAATCAATTACATATATTTGAACTGTGTACAGTTCCAGCCAGGACCACCTTTCTAAAATGCACAGTGATTGGCAAATTCAACATGCACTAGCATTTCAGGTGCCTGCTAACAAAAATAATAAACAAACAAGTTCTAGTCACGTGAGTGCTGATCATTACATTACTTTTTTTGTCAAGCTTCCAACTGTTTCCATTTCACATCCCCCCAACCATTACCTCAGTATTAGCCTTGGTAACATCAATAGATAAGAGCACAGCCAGCCAATAGGAATACATACATACATATTCATTCCTAAGTGACCTTTACTGACCTGGGAAGTGTGAACACTTTGTTTCATTTTCTGTTGGTGTTCGTTAGTTTCCAGTTCCATTTCCCATCCCCCCAACCATCACCTCAGTGGTAACCTTGGTAACATCAATAGATAAGAGGGCAGCCAGCCAATAGGAACACATATTCATTCCTAACTGACCTTCAGTGACCTGGAAAGTGTTTATTTGTATCATTTTCAGTTAGTGCGCACTAACTCGAGTTAGTGCGCACTAACACGATTTAACGATTTTTAACGATAAATCGTTAGAATTTCTATTGTATCGTGTTCTATAATGATTTAAGACGATATAAACATTATCGGACAATAATTTTAATCGTTGAAAAACGATTCACATCCCTAGTTCCCTCACACACACACACACACACACACACACACTCTCACAGGCTCTCATTCTCATATGATCTATCTCTCTCACATCACATGTTCTCACTTACACATGCTCTTTCACAAACATACACACACACACACACACAAGAATTGCCATACTGGCTCAGCCCAAGGTCCAGCAAACCCAGTCTTCTGTTTCGAACAGTGGCCAATCCAGTTCACAAGTATCTGGCAGTACCACACATGGTAGATATATCACATACTGCTAAAACCGAGGGATAAGCAGTGGCTTTATCCAAGTCTGTCTAATTACAGATTATATACATCTCCTGCAGGAACATTTTGAAACTATTTTTCAACACAGCTGTGCTGACTATCTTTACCACACTGTCTGGAAATGAATTCCAGAACTTAATTTTGAATTGAGTGAAAAATAATTTTCTAAGATGTGCTACTTAATAATTTCATAAAATGTCCCCTAGCTTTTGAATGTTTTGAAAGAGTAATCAATGTATATTTCCCCATTTTGTTCAACTCTGATTAGTCAGCCCCATCTTGTATTATTGAATCAGTCTGGAAGAAACACTGAGGGTTATCTTGGCCTTGTGAAGAAGTCATGGATGGGATAAGATAGCGGAGAGAGAACCCAGGGGATTATTATTTTTTATAGCAGGGTAGACGCCATTTTTTAATTTCATTTTATTTTTTTATTCTTTTTTTTTTTTAATAAAAATATGCTTTATTTACTTCTTTCATTTTAAATAAACAAAATAAAACAAACAGAATTATTTCCAACAATGAAAAAGAAAACAAATCAATCTTCATTACACACCCCTAGTATAAATGTTACTCATGTATGGTATAAAACACCCATGGTGTGTTCTTCTCACTTCTGTTGTCGTGATAATGGCTGATAGATGTTACGCTCTGGAATTTCCAATAATATATCATGGTGAGAGGTTCACTTAATGTTACCCAGGATATGTTTGCATTTGTTGTGCTTCCCAGCTGCATCCGCTCCATGGCCAGGCCTGCTCACCTTTATCTCCCATCCACAAGCTCCGGGCTCTCCTCCTCCGCAGCCGCAGCCAGTTCGCGGCGTCCCTGGCTTCCCCGCGCTCAGTCTCCCATCCAGGCCTCACGGTGGGGCTCGGCGTCCTCCATGGCATCGGCCCCGCCCCTAGGTGTGTACACGGGGATTGCCCGCCGTCTTAAAGAGCCAGGCGCGGATCCCAGCTCCACGGCGCGCACTGATTGACGGCAGGACTTAAGGAAATGGTCAGACACCACTTCCTCGCCTTGGCAATTTGGTCGTACACTCCGGTGTCTCTAGTTTGCCTGTTCCAGAGTCTTTTGTTCCAGTGTCTCCTGTTCCAGTGTCTTCTATTCCTTTGCCTCTCCATCCCTGGTAATACCCTTCCGACTGATCTCACGGTACTGACCTTTGCTTGCTTCTGACTACTCCTGATTGCTGCCTGGACCTGACCTCTGCCTGTTCACTGACTACTCTTGATCACTACCTGGAACTTGACCTCTGCCTGACCTGACTACTCCTGGATTGACTACTGGTACTGACCCCTGCTTTGGCTGACCATTCTGGACTGATACTCTGGCCTTGATCCTCGCTATCCATTTGGACACTCTCTTCTGGCTTCCTGCGACCTCTGGACTTTATTTATTTATTTATTTATTTATTTATTTAATAGCTTTTATATACCGGCATTAGTACGAGACATCATGCCGGTTCACATTTTAACAAAATGAGCGGAAAATACATTAGAACAGGGAGAAGGGAAGGGGAAAAAACAAAGCCAACAGGGCAACGAGAGTGCAGGTTTGAGAAGAAAGAGAGAATAAACAAATCAAAAGGCAAATTGGAAACTGAAACTAATTACAACAATTCAGCATGATAATTACAGCAGAAAAGGGCATAATATGAAGAGATTACTAACTAATTAAGGGGAGAAGAAAAGAGAGGGCACGGAGTTGTCAGCAAAGAAGGATGGGACATTGAGGGAGAAAAGGGGGGAGGGGTCTGAGATGAGAGGAGAAGGCAGGGGGGGGTGAAGGCTTCAAGGGAAAGAGAGTGTAGAGGGAGGGCTCAAAGGCAGGGAAGCAAGGAGACTAATCTGGGTAGGCCTGTTGAAACAGCCAAGTTTTTAATTTCTTTTTGAATTTATTCGGGCAGGATTCTAAGCGTAGCATCATGGGCATGGAGTTCCAACGTGTGGGGCCGGCGATAGAAAGGGCTCTTTCCCTAATGGAAGAGAGGTGTGCTATTTTCAGAGAAGGGACATGAAGGGTTCCTTTGTGAACTGTTCTTGTAGGGCGGCTCTGTTGCACAGCACTAAAAGGTATATCCAGCCACAGGGAGTTATGAGAGTGAATGGATTTGTGTATCGTGGTTAATGTTTTATAGATTATTCTGAATGATATGGGGAGCCAGTGCAGGTCTTTCAGAATAGGAGTGATATGGTCCGTTTTACAAGTGTTAGTTATGATTCTGGCAGTTGCATTTTGTAACATTTGGAGCGGTTTTGTAGTCGCATAGGGGAGTCCAAGAAAGAGGGAATTGCAATAGTCAAGTTTGGATAGGAGGGTGGTTTGAATCACAGTGCGAAGGTCTTGAGAGTAAAGCAGGGGCTTGAGTTTTTTTAAGACATTAAGCTTATAGAAACCATCTTTGAGAATGGAGCTCACATATTTTTTCATGTTCAATTGAGGATCCAGGAGGACTCCAAGATCTCTTACAGAGGATTGATTTATACTGTGTTTGCAGGTAGAGTTAGGCAGTAGGAGGGGTTTAGTAGGGTCGTGAAGTAGGGGTGTTTTAGAATGAGGATGGGGGGAAATAAGGAGGAGTTCAGTCTTGTTTGTGTTCAGAGCAAGATGGAGGTTCGTGAGCAGAGCATTTATGGGTACCAGGCAGGATTCCCAGTGCTCCAGGACATCAGTGATGGAAGTGTGGATGGGGATAACGATTTGAATGTCGTCTGCATATAGGTAGAATTTGAGTTTGAGCTCGGCTAAGAGATGGCATAAAGGGGTGAGATAGATATTAAAGAGGGTAGACGAGAGGGAGGAACCTTGTGGTACACCATGTTGAAGGGGGTGGGAGGCAGAGATAGCGTTACCAATTTTAACAGAGAATTTTCTGTTCGATAGGTAAGACTTAAGCCATGCAATCGCTAAGCCCGCAATGCCAATGGTTTCTAAGCGGTCTAGAAGATGGTTCCTGTTGGACATCGACCATGCACCCTTGTTCGTGGTGGGCACTCCCTTGTGCTTCCTTTCTTGTAGACCCTGCGAGGCCCACTTAAGACCAGGCGGCCCGGGTAACCAGGGGCTCAACCTGAAGGAACCCTGGGTTGTTTATTGGTGAAGCTCCAGTTAGCCTCTGTCTCCTCTTGTGCTCCGCCTCCTGGTGGCAGGTGCTCTCCGGGTCCGACCGGAGGGCCGTACGAATCCTGCACCAGGCCAAGGGTCCACCTCCAGCGCAACAGTATTGAGACAATAAACATTCTTTTATGAAAAAATCATATTTTATTTGAGACAAACTCAAATGAGATGAGGTAGGTTTCACTAAAAAAAGGTTTTAATTGAGACAGAATGTTAATAACAATTCAAACTTTGCATCAGCATTCAATTATTTTGTTAAATAAGCTTTCAAAAATGAATGCATCTGTAGGTTAACAAGACCTCATTTGTTTTCTTAAGAAATGATATGACTCAGAAACCAGTTTCAATGACTAAGAATATTTATCAAATATGCTTATTGTAATTATAACCACTATTGAACTGTAACTATTTCAATTACTATTTAAATTCTAAGAGGTAGAATTTAAAATCCAAACATGCACATCAATTTGGGGATGCGTGCACAAGTTGGGCTGATGCTCACCAATGGAATTTTAAAAGCCACCCAGATGCACACATATCTCCTGCTCACATATATCTCACTTAATTTCAAAAAAGGGGCAAGGTGTGAGCATTGTCTAGGTGGGGCATGGTCAAGAGATGTGCATATAAATACATATATGGCCTGGCGCATGCCAAGTTCTTCTGCCATGTGAAGAGGAGTAAGTTAAAATAATAAAAAGACTAGACATCCCTGAGGGGTTTTAAAGGGCTGGAATAACTATGGGAAGTGTAGGCTATTAAATCAGGGGGCTTTGCAGAAGCTAGATCTACACTGGAGAAACTGGTGAATGAACTGATGAAACTGGTCATGGTGTAGACAAGCGCTCGTTTTAAAATCCCTCAACTTATGCAGCAAAAACCTATGATAAGTGGCCGTGGGCAAATAAGCCCAGACTATTTTATAACATGCACACATATATGTGTGTGAATTTTATAAAATGGCTGCATCCCTGGGCATGTGCCAATGCACAAGCATAAATGTGTGCCCATGCGCCACATTGAAAGTTACCGTCTAAGAATTGATTCTTTGTGTTTTTATCTCATTCAGATTCAATAGGTATTATTGTACATAGTAGAAATTATCTTTCTCAGGTTGCTATATTTTTATGTGTATTCCTCACAATTTTTTATGTCTCTTTATTCTATATCCTTTGCTATCTTTCTCCCTTTTTACTTTCTTTCCAACTCTCTATATTTCTCTCTTTTTATTAGCTATCTGTAATTCTAAATTTGTTTTAATGTACTAGACTTTATTAAAGTGTTACTCCTGTTTAAATATTAATTTTGATGTGCACATTTGTCACTTATCTTGTGGCTACAGTAAGGGGCGGATTTTAAAACCCCTGCGCACCGGCGCGCCTATTTTGCATAGGCTGCCGGCACGCGTAAAGCCCCGGGACGCGCTTAAGTCCCGGTGCTTTCGAAACGGGGAGGGAGGGGCATGTCCGAGGGCGTTCCAGAAACAATGTGGCGTTTTGGGGGCGTGCCGCGGCGTTTCGGGGGCGGGTCCGGGGGCGCGGCTCCGGCCTGGGGGCATGGTCGAGGTCTCCGGACCACGCCCCCGGGACCGGAGGACGGAGCGGGGCTGCCGGCGATGCGCGCAAAGTTACGCCTGCTTTCAGCAGGCGTAACTTTGCCGACAAAGGTAAGGGGGGGTTTAGATAGGGCCGGCGGGGGTGGGTTAGGTAGGGGAAAGAAGGGGAAGGTGGGGGGAGGGTGAAGAAAAGTTCACTCCGAGGCTGCTGCGAAATCGGAGCGGCCTCAGAGGGAACAGGCAGGCCACGCTGGGCTCGGCGCACACAGGTTGCACAAATGTGCACCCCCTTGTGCGCGCCGACCCCAGATTTTATAAGATATGCACGGCTACGCGCGTATCTTATAAAATCTGGTGTACTTTTGTTCGCGCCAGTGGCGCATACAAAAGTACCCGCACACGTAGTGTTTGAAAATCCGCCCCTAAGAACATAAGAACATGCCTTACTGGGTCAGACCAAAGGTCCATCAAGCCCAGCATCCTGTTTCCAACACTGGCCAATCCAGGCCATAAGAACTTGTCAAGTACCCAAAAACTAAGTCTATTCCATGTTACCATTGCTAGTAATAGCAGTGGCTATTTTCTAAGTCAACTTAATAGCAGGTAATGGACTTCTCCAAGAACTTCTCCAATCCCTTTCCAAACACTGCTACACTAACCACATCCTCTGGCAAAAAATTCCAGAGTTTAATTGTGCGTCGAGTAAAAAAGAACCCTCTCCGATTAATTCCAGATGCGCCACATGCCAACCTCATTGAGTGCCCCCCAGTGCTCCTACTATCCGAAAGAGTAGATTGTGAGTGTGGCTAGAGTTCGAAGTTAATGTTTCGAGACTGATATCCTTCTTCCACATTTAGAAGCTTTGGCAGGATTTGATGCTTGATTATGTTGCTTACATATGCTGGTGGCATTCATCTCATTCTTGACTACATCATTCTCTCCAGAATCTTCTTCATACAATCCTATCTTTAAATAAAATGATAAGAGAAAACCACCTTCCTGTCCCTGACAAATCTTCCATCAGCTAGTGGACTGAGTTCCCTGGTGGTGGCTTGTTGTATTCTATAAGCTAACTAATAAATACTAGAGATGTGAATCGTGTGATCGATCGTCTTAACGATCGATTTTGGCTGGGGGGGGGAGGGAATCAGATCATCGCGGTTTTGTTTTTTTAAATATCGTGTAAATCGTAAATCGGGGGAGGGCGGGAAAACTGGCACACTAAAACAACCCTAAAACCCACCCTGACCCTTTAAAATAAATCCCTCACCCTCCCTCACCCCCCCAAAATGTCTTAAATTACCTGGGGTCCAGTGGGGGGGGGGGTCCCGGTGTGATCTTCCACTCTCTGACCACGGGTGCACTGATAGAAATGGCGCCGGCGCTACCTTTGCCCTGTCATATGACAGGGCAAAGGTAGCAATACGGTTGCAATACGGCAACACGATTCAAGTGCAGGAGGTCGTTCCTGGACCCCCGCTGGACTTTTGGCAAGTCTTGTGGGGGTCAGGAGGCCCCCCTAAGCTGGTCAAAAGTCCCTGGGGGTCCAGCGGGGGTCTGGGAGTGATCTATGCTCGTGACGTCGGGGGACAGGAACCAAAATGGCGCCGGCGCTACCTTTGCCCTGTCATATGACAGGGCAAAGGTAGCGCCGGTGCCATTTCAATCAACGCACCCGTGGCCCGAGAGTGGAAGATCACACCGGGACCCCCCCCACTGGACCCCAGGTAATTTAAGACATTTTGGGGGGGTTCGGGAGGGTGGGGGATTTATTTTAAAGGGTCGGGGTGGGTTTTAGGGTTGTTTTAATGCGCCGGTTTTCCCGCCCTCCCCCTCCCCCTTCCCCCGATTTACGATTTTTGACGATAAATCGGGGGAATTCCTATTATATATCGCCTCTAACGATTTTTGACGATTTAAAATATATCGGACGATATTTTAAATCGTCAAAAAACGATTCACATCCCTAATAAATACAAGATTAATTGAAATTACTCTTTCATAATATTTACTGGATTAGACCATGAGATAAAAGTTGCGAAAAAATGGAAAGAGATACTGAGAATAATTAAATTAGTAAATTAAGTTATGGGAAAGGAATCACATTAATACTCACTCCGCACACAAATGATCATACTTTGGAGATGAGTTCACTTTAGATTTTTTACTATTATTAAAATTGTAGCTTTGACAGATGAACAAATTTCAATCCTGCTTCTATTATAATAACATATGTTGTATAACTTCCAACTATTATCAAAATATTCAAGTTATATTATTTTCCTTGATAATGTTCCTTTTTAAATTATCAAATGAATCAGAATTAATTAACTCTCTTGCACTGATCTACAGTTAGGGATTTAGTGTCTACTATCTAGTATGTGACTATAATTTTTTGGTACACTTCTTTATTCAATAGGCTATCAGAGATTTAATATTTTAAACCAACCCTTATAAATCTCAAAGATTTCACAAATAAAGGGGGTCATTTTTGAAAGGTTTCGCACACGAAAAGGGACTTTTTGTGTGCGATAGCTAAATCGGGACGGAGTCGGGGCGGACTCCACGATGACGTCACTGACAGTGAAAGGTAAGATTCCTTATCGCCGCCAGTTTCATGATGAATAACTACACCTTTTATGGTGTAGTTATTCAGCGCGAAAGCCGTCAGCAATCGCACCACAGAGGTGCGATTGCTGCCGGCTTTCGCAGGCACACCCCCCCCCCCCCCACTTCACCATCCCGCCCCCCATTACCACCGGATTTTCTAAGGTCTGTGACCTTATAAACTCAAGCTCAAAGTCTCCATTCTGGAGTGATCACAGAGATAGTGAAAACCCATTTTTATATGAACTGGGGTTTAACCTTAAATGTTCTTTTCCACACTCTTGTCTTTCACAAAATGTCTAGAAAAGCTGCTTAAATCACTCTGGATCAGCTGTTTTTAATTTTACATTAACTATTCTCAACTATTAACTTTTCATGAAAAAATGAACTTAACTTACACTCATTCTCTTTATATTGCCACACTAAAATGTGTTTTACTAATTTCCTTTAGTCAAAAGTATGATTTTGTAACTTTACTAACCCGCAAACAGAATACAATACTTCTGCTCTGTGACTTTCTGCTGAAGCTTCTCCTCAGTATTCTAATTTTTATTTATTTTATTTTTAATTTTTATATACCAAAGTTCTTGTGGGAATTACAAATCACTCCGGTTTACATAAAACGATGAACTGCCCAACAGCGGATGGGGGCTTTACATAGAACTGTAGAACATAAGGAACAATATTGTTTCTCTGCCAGGAAAAATCCTTGTTTCTATGATGTCAGAGCTAAAAATAGCTCCTATTCCAACTAGCTTCCCTATAAACCAACAGTGCCAATTTCTAAAACCCCTGTTAAAAGTATACATGACAAGAGGTGGGTGGCATCAAAAGACTAACCAATTTATTGAGGTATGAGCTTTCGAGGACAGAGTCCACTTTGTCAGATGTCAAAAGCTCAGGCCTCCATAAATTGGTTATTCTATAAGCTGTAACCCAATTCTTGTCTTTTTTGCTATACTAGACCAACATGGCTATCCGTCTGAAAATCTGTTACAAGTATGAATGATATCAGAAAATTATTAAGAACTTTAGAAATTCTCTAAAATAAATGTAATTGTCCAAAATTTACTGTGCGTTAACCAATTACTTTATAACTATGCCAGCTTCTTAACATGTTGATTACCAACTAAACCTAACATTTCTGTGACATTGCTATGGTGATGGCTTTAGAATGTTTCTTTTTCTTTACTTGTGCTGAGATGCACTGATCTAATTTTATAAGGTTTAGACTGGGAAAATCCAACATGAACTACTAAAAATTATTGGACTGGAATAAAAACTTGCAATAAACTTCAAATTTAAAATTTAAACATTTTCTCAAATTATTCCCACAGTGATTTAAGATTCTTAATTTATTCCCATGTGATGGAAGATGCCACTCTGAAACTTCTTAGAAGAACTTTCAACAGGTGCATGGGCACAACATATATACACGTGTCAGTACATGCCCAGAAATGCGGCAATTTTATAACATGCAAACACATATGCATGCATGTTATAATATAGCCTAGGTGCGCATATCTGTAAATCTAATTTTAAGCTTGTGTGCACCCAGTCGTCTAACTCAATCATTAATCAAATAGGTTAGGGCTGCATTGTATGATTAAAGAGGTCTAATGTGTGATAAATGTGTGATCTTTATCACGTCATGCTCTAGCATGCAAATGTGATAATAAGTATGCAAAAACTAGAAAACTATGCAAATGAGGGTCTCCTACCACTTTTGAAAGAAAAATAATGCACGGGAATGTGGGATTTAATGTGGGAAATAGCAACACCTTTTTTGGCAATAGAAGGGGAAAAAGTTCTTATTGCATGGCAGTGGCTGTTTTCATGGAGTGCAACTATTATTATAGCTATTATCACGTGCAACATCAGACACGCCTACACAGCCTTGCTGGACCAATAAATACACTTTTATTACCTGCCCTGTTTTCCTAAAGCCACTATGTTAGGGGGAAGTCTACTAGTAGTGGGATACTGGCTGCTTCGGTATGCACAATAACAAAATCAACAACAACAGCAACAAGAAAAACAACAACAACCAGCAAGGGAGGTTCAGAGCCAGAGCTGCTAGCCCTGTTGATGGAGTGGTCTGGCCTTTGGCAGAGCTTACCACACAGGAGGGCACAATGCAGTACAGGGAACACATCTTTCATCCATGAACCACATTGCTGGGCATGACAGAGGAACATGTGGTTATGAGGTATCCCTTCAGCTCTCAGGCTATCATGGAATTCAGAAGGGATCTGTATCTGGTCACAGAAAGGACCTATGCTATACCGGGCCTCACCAAACTATTCTGCGCCCTGCATTTTATGTTGGCTCATTCCAAATGACACGTTGTCGTCATTGGGGGGAATGTCCCAAACCTCTTTTTCATGCTGTCTGGGCCACATCATAAAAGCTGTACATGGTCATATTAATCAGAAGATAAGATTCCCTTGTGTAAGGCAGGACTTGCTGGAATTGAAAAGAGGGTTTTATGCCATTGGCAACTTTCCTAATGCTCTGGGAGCTATTGACTGCACTCACACAGCCATCATCCCACCCAGTAGCAGGGAGGAGATCTACCATAACAGAAAGCTCTTCTACTCCATCAACATGCAATTGGTCTGTGATGCTCGAATGCGCATCCTCAACATGGTCACCAAGCAATCTGGTCAGTTTGACAATTTTGAAAACAGCCTCTATGGTGTCAGTTGGTGCTGCTGCTTCTTTCTATAGTCCATCTCTGGCTATGTATTTACAGCAAATGGCACTGACATAGGGGGCTGTCGGAGATGAGACTGCACTGGTTACATGACAAGTGGCTTGTACAGTTAGGTCTACAAGCCATAATGCCAGGGCCTGGCTTTCTCTTTCCATGCCAGAGAGGCCTGCTAATGTAGCGTGTCCAAACACTTTGTGCACTTGTCACAAAGTTCTGTGTGTGATCAGGCACTACAGACTTTCAACTTGTTCACTTTAAGCAAGTGGCTGTTCAAATCCTCCCTTTTGGAGTTGTTCAAATGTCGCTTGTCAAACACAACCTTTTTGTGTCTATAGTGCAGGGACCCCCGGTCATATGTGCCCTGTTGGTGCTCTGCCAGCCAGAATGTCAGTCACAGTTTATCTTGAACATCCCATGAGTTAAACAGAAGCTGGGGGCTGTGCCTGTTTGCCCTATCATAATCACTGTGTCATGTCAGACACATGTGTGTATATCTGGAGGCCATACTGCAGAACAGCCAGGGACCTGCACAATCATAGAACCAAGTTGATGTCTTTCTGCAATGACATGTGTGGTCACTGTGATGTACATTTTCAGTGTTAGAGGAGTGTTAGAAATGAGTAGCAATAGCTTGGTTATGAGTGTCATGGACACATTGTGTAGGAATCCCACGTGCAATTTTGACACTGCATAAATAAGTGCTATTGCCTTTATGTAATATCACTGTAAAAGGCAACGTGGAGCTTTGGTTTGGAAAGAGGCCCTTAAGGCTCATGTCAAGCTAGAGCTTAGTTTCTAGGATTTAATACGATGTTGTGGGTTGGCAGTTATAGCACAGAGTCACAGTGGTGTGAATGATGCAGCTTTTCTCTCTTTGTCGCAGGAGATTCAGGATATGGTTGCAGGGATGGGTTTCTCATGCCCGTTACTATGCCCAACATGCCGGTGGAGATGAGGTATAACAACACTGTGTCACAGAACACAACTTTGGAGTTCTATTGCACCTATTGTTCCATTATCACAATGTAGCCTAACTCAGCCAAAGTGCTTTCTGTTACATACTGACCAAGTCAGAGGACTTGTGAATAAAAGAAAGATAGAGATGAGACTATCTAGTAGAAGAAAGAAGTTAAGAACATAAGAACATGCCATACTGGGTCAGACCAAGGGTCCATCAAGCCCAGCATCCTGTTTCCAACAGTGGCCAATCCAGGCCATAAAAACCTGGCAAGTGCCCAAACATTAAGTAGATCCCATGCTACTGATGCCAGTAATAGCAGTGGCTATTTGCTAAGTCAACTTAATTACTAGCAGGTAATGGACTTCTCCTCCAAGAACTTATCCAATCCTTTTTTAAAATACAGCTATACTAACTGCACTAACCATATCCTCTGGCAACAAATTCCAGAGTTTAATTCTGCGTTGGGTGAAAAAGAACTTTCTCTGATTAGTTTTAAATGTGCCACATGCTAACCTCATGGAGTGCCCCCTAGTCTTTCTATTAACCAAAAGAGTAAACAACTGATTCACATCTACCTGTTCTAGACCTCTCATGATTTTAAACACCTCTATCATATCCACCCCTCCTCAAATCCACTCTACCTCACACCCAGACTCTTTCCTCCCCCACCCCCACCCCTCCCGCACTCCCCCAACCTCCCATCCCTCCTTAACCTAGCCCCCCTCCACTCCCTCACCTTGTATATTGAATGTACATAATAGAATGTATTTAGAATGTACATAACTCCTGCTTTTTGTAAATAAACTCCCCTACTCCCAGCATACTCATATAGTTCCAAGTTACTGCCCTGCCCCTTCCCTCTCCTCCCAGTTATAATATCAGTTACAAGGTAAAGCCCTGTTGGCTGAATTTGCTGTTGTCTGGAAACCGATGTGATGTCTCGTGCGAATGTCGGTATAGAAAAATGTTAAACAAATAAATAAATAAATCAATAAATAAATAATGCCCCCTTTTGCCTGTTTTTACTGCCGGGCCTCATTTGAATAGAGAATCGTGTGCACGTAGACTTTACTGTATCGGCCCGTTAGTGAGTAATCTAACATTGTCAGTCTGTCTCATCTACAGCTCTGCTGCATTGGGAACCTGCATCCGGAACTCTCTATACTATCTGTGAGATGGGTCTCCTCTGCCGAGGGTCCCTGGACTGCTACCTCTGGATCACCTCACTACTGCCACATGTGCTGGTATGTCTCAGCGGTATAATAAAAGACAAATGTCTGTGTTTGCGTGGCTCGAGTCTAGCCTAGTACTGTGGTTCCTCACGGGGCTCCTCCCCGTGGGAGTGGCCATCACCACAGTACCCAAGAATCCACTCAAACACCTCAAAACCATAACAGCCCCGTCCTCTTTTCTACCTTGGCATCGCCACAGGGAGCCTCGCACTGCTCCCATGGCTCTCAGCAGCATCATGGCTCATGCCTGCTTCAGGTCCCACTCTCATTGGTGCTGAGCATCAGCCTGTAATGCTGTGGGAAGTTTTTCTACGCTCCCATGGTACTTCCAATGCAGTACACAGCCATGAGAAAACCTGAAGCCCACTCCAGTCCTTTCAGCATGCAGCTGCCCCATCCGGCAAACAGGCCCTTATCTCTAACTTGACCTCTTTTGCACTTAAAGCCCTAACCAGGCCTCACCATTGCCAGCAGCCATCCCAACTCCAAGGGATCCCAAGAACCAGGGATACAGGTAATTATTTATATTATTTTTTAACCCGTGTTCAGATATGGTATTAAATTTTTAAATTAGTTTTCATATAGGTGTGCAACATAACAGGAACTCAAAATGGGAACTCAAAAAGGGCAGTTTCAAATTCTCTACATTAGAGAAGTCTAGTTGAGTTTGCCTCTTTGTAGCAAAATATGGTTATCCAGACACAAATTTAATGTTTTAGTTTTCCAGTATAAAATGTCCTACAAAGTCCTAGATTACTCAATAATAAAATAAAGCATAAAAGTGCAATAATATTAAATATTGAATCTGCAGTTTCTGAATTTAGTTTTCACAAAATCCTGTAGATATAAAAGGATACTAATTAATTTTCTTTTAATTTTTATAATTATTCCCCATAGATGCTGAAGGGATTGCTTGCTTCAGTCTCCAGCAGCGTGTAGAGAGAAAAGGACATGCATATTTCAAATACTATACCATCTAAAAATAATATTCCATTTTTCAGCTATTCCCATATATTATCACAGCAAAGACCTTTGGTAACCCAGAAAATTTATACAGCCTCAAACCAAGTTCACTTTATTCTGATTAGGTTTTTTGCTTTCTGTATTTGTTAACTGAATTCATGAAATACGATTTTGATATCAGCTGTGACTCACAGTTGTTTGCCTAGTGTTCTGAATAGTTCTTACAAAAAGTTTTGGTGGTATGAAATTAGACTGGGGTTAGAATTTGATTGAAGTAAATCCCCAAACAACAAATTGTTAGCTATATATTTATACTCAGGGATACTCTCAAGGGCAAATGTTTCCATGTTTTAATTAGTTTATGTAATCTATGCTATTGAGTATCTGATATCTCAGGAAAATTTAATTTTACTTCAGTTCATTTGCTTTTAGCAAAAAAAGCATTCAGTGACTTAATGAATTTCCCAGCCTACAGCATTACTTGCCAATCCATATTAAAACCAACAGTTCTGCTTGTCTTCTGCTCCAGAGGATTTCACTTTCTTCTCACTGCCAGAGATGAGACCTCTGCTTCTTGATTGATTTATCACTGTGATGTGACTGTCAATTATATCACAGAGGTTTGTTTTATTTTACCTCATTAAATATATACCTATTAAATGCCAGAAAACACAATTACTTAGATGTGGATTGTTTCTTAGTTCAACTCCCAATAATGGGCTCAAAATACTCCTTTCAACTAAAACTACATTAATCAGGAATCAAATCCCACAAATTTATTAAAATCTAAAGTTGCTGAATTTAAAATAAAGATAGGGACCGTAGGTTTGATACCCCTGCCTGGATGCACGTGTCTGTGCGTATGTCAGCTCATACCAAAGGACGCAGCCTTTTTAGAATATAGGCACAAATATGCGTGCATGGTATAAAATAGACTGTATGCACATACATGTGCACCCAATTTTAGTGGGGGAATTTTAGTAGACATGTGTGCTAATGCAATTACCAGTTAACCCAATTCATTCCCAGTTCATCCAGGTAAAGGATAGGACATCCTGACCCCCCTAGTTAATTAGCCTCCCTTTTACCCTGTTAGCCTTGACCCTTAAAATCCCGCTGACTAGCCTAGAATTTTTTTGTTTAGGACTTGTATGTCAATCATAGCAGAAGTAAAGTTATACAGGAGGGGACCCCGGTGTGCACTTGTGGATGTAAGTATTTGCGTGCTGGTTTCATTCATAAATCCTGGAACGCCCATGCCCCACCCAGACCATGAACATGCCTCACCCCTTTTTTGTAAAATAATTTTTGGGTGTGTACTGGGAGATATGCGCATACATAGGCGCCTTTTAAAATTCTGTTGGCATGCGCCAGCCCAACTTATGCACATATCGCCCTGCTTTGGCATGTGCTGGGCTTTTAAAATTCACCCCTTATTGCCTATTGTGCCTTTTCTCTTTGTGCTGTCACTATTCTTCCAGCATAACATCCCAGGGCTGTCATCGTAACTCAGTATTCAGGCCCAACAACAGTGGGAAAAGTGGATGCGCTCTCCTAGGAGATCTGCTTACATGCCAACATTATGGTAGACCAGGCAGCAGGACAGCATGTTGGGACTCCACCATGGAGGAGAGGGTAGAGCCATGCAAGGGACATACTGCATCATGGGAATTGCTACTCCTAGAAACCCCCACATTCTTGGTCCCTTGCTGATGTCACGATCCGGGGGGGGGGGGAAGAGAAGCATCACCCCCCTTCTGGTATACTGGCCCTAATTGGGCTGTTTGAATACAGTGGGTGTGGAGGGAAAGCCTGGTATTAAAGGACTAGCACCATTGCGATTGTTCTCTTGCCCAGGTCCCATGCTGAGAGTCTTGTTTCCCAGGTAGATCCATTTGCCATCTACTTGGCCTACAGAGAAAAAAGGGAAGAAAAATGTACATGATGAATTAGCATATAGTACACTTGTACAAAAAAAGAAAAAAGCAAGGATTAATAGCAAAGACTGGGCTCATGTGCTCTTCAAACTGAGCCACAAATTTACTAATTGTGTAGCACTGCACTGCAGCTCGCCTGCATTTTAAGCCCGAGCAGATTTTGGACAGCAGGGACAAGGAAACAAGGCAATCTTGCCCCATTGGTGCAAGCCAGTAGCCCGGCTCACTGCATGTCCCGTTGGGTGACAGAATCTTCTATGGATGGGGTGGGGGTTTGACAAGTTCCAGGACTGGCACCAACTCTCCCACACCTCTCGATCAAGTAGGTCGGCAAGATACAGTTAGGGGCACTGGATGTGGAGGTAGGGCTGGGGCCCAGATTCCAGATGTGTTGCGCGGCAGAACCAGCCAGGGGTTGATGGGATAGACCAAAGAACTCCATCAGCATTGAACAGAAGTGTCAGGATTGTCTGGCAGTGACTGTGACTTGATATCATGAGTTCCCAGATGGGGACCTGGGGATGTCAACCTTGGTTGAGCTTGAACCCCTCTCTTCTTCAGGACAATAAGTGACCTCGGCATTAGTGCCAGTTGCATCAGTGTCTCACGTGCAGGTTATAGCTTGGCCTCCCCAGGGGGGATTTAATGTGGGTAATGGGCACAAGTTCGAGCAGCAGCCTTCACATCCTTCTCCACCATGGCATGAGCCCCATATAAGGTCAGCTGGCCTGTAGCAATCATGACATTCATAATAGGTCTACCAAGTAGCTCCACCTCATGTGCTTTACCCACGGGGCTGGGCTTTCAGGATACAGACCGGGAAACAAGGTAGATCACAATCTTAGGAAGGGTGCTCATGGTCTGCTCAAGCACATGGCCATTTATCAGGGAAGGCACAGGCAGTCCTTTCTGCAGGTTTAGCATCTACTCCATCGACTAACACAGGCACTCGCCAAGCTAAACAACCTGAGCCAATCCACACCAAGACCTTGGCACCCAAGGAGTCAGACAAATCTGGGTTGACACCTAAGTTGGGGACAGAGTCACCTCTCACAGTGCCCGCAGCTCCCACAACTTGTGAGTCAGAGGTAATGCCTTCTGGTGACCTTGAGGCAACTAAGCCCACCAAGTGTGATTCTCAGATTCTAAAAGAAAGCCTAGGTGTAGGAGCAGGTGTTCCTACTGCTCTCGAACCTTGAATGAGAGTACATCCTCGACCTCTATTGCCTCTTAGGGATCTTCAGTTGGGGGAACTGACCTATTGGAAACTTTGGGACCTGGGCCTCCCACACAAAGCAACATGAAGCAGCTTTGGCATGGGTACCTAGATCCCTTAGGCGGTGGGTCAGACACAGACAATACATTGACATTTTCAGTTTATTAGAGGGGCAGAAGAAGCATGACTCCAAGGGCAAAAAGAATACACATCACAAACTGCCAAGCAGAGGCAAGATGCTTCCTTAGAAGCTCAGCTCATGGGTCAGGTCATTTGCCAGAATAGCACCAATAGTGGTCAGAGCTGACCCTTCTTAGAATTAGACATAAATCAAGAAGAAAAATCTCTATCGCTGACTGACTGATGTGCTTTCAATGAAAATTTTAAATATATCTTTATCCTTTTTCTTAAATTTTTTTTTTTAATTTTTCATGCACCTACACTGTGTGGAACAAAGGGTTACTGACTAAATATATATTGATTCAACAAAAAATTTTTAACAAAAAATTTTAAGGAGTGAGAGGGAAGTTTCATATACTGTGTAGGTGTCCCCGCACCAATACTTCATTGGTATATAATCATCAACCAACCTCCTCCTCCGTGTGTGATTTTTTAGAAATTAAATGATTTTTAGTGAAAGTCCCAAAGGAACTGCAGACTCTTCCGTGGCTGTGTAGTCATAAAGAAGGATTTTTTTTATGCGAAATAAATGCTTTACAAGCTATGAGGCTTTAAAGTGGGTTTTAAGGAGGGTCCTTAGTCAACTTCCCATTTGTGTTGGCAGATTATATCAAACCTTAGGGGTAGATTTTCAGACCGCGCGAATAGGCGTACTTTTGCTGGCGCATCAGGCGCAAGCAAAAGTACGCGGGATTTTAGTAGATATGCGCGTAGCCACGCGTATCCGCTAAAATCCTGGATCGGCGCGCGCAAGGCTATCGATTCTGTATAGCCGGCGCGCACCGAGCAGCACAGCCTACCCCCGTTCCCTCCGAGGGCGCTCCGAAATCGGAGCGGCCTTGGAGGGAATCCTCTAACGCCCTCCCCTCACCTTCCCCTCCCTTCCTCTACCTAACCCACCCGCCCGGCCCTGTCTAAACCCCCTCCTTACCTTTGTCAGGGGATTTACGCCTCCCTCTGGGAGGCGTAAATCCCCGCGCGCCAGCGGGCCGCTAGCGCGCCGGGACGTGACCTGGGGTGGGTCCGGAGGGCGTGGCCTCGCCCCCGGACCACCCCGGGCCGTAACCATGCCCCCGGGCCCGCCCCCAAAACGCTGCCGACACGCCCCCAAAACGCCGCGCGGCTCGGGCCCGCCCCCGACACGCCCCCGGCACGCCCCCCTCGGAAAACCCCGGGATTTACACGAGTCCCGGGGTCTGCGCGTGCCGGTAGGTCTATTGAACATAGGTGCACCGGCGTGCAGGGCCCTGCTCGCCTAAATCCGCCCGGATTTAGGCGGATTTAGGCGAGCAGGGCTCTGAAAATCCGCCCCTTAGTGATGATCCCGACACGAACCGTCCATGTTTCAGATGTGGTCTTTCCTCAGGGGAATGTGCTGACAGTGTCCAAACAACCTTGTGGGGTCTCCAACTCTCCGTGCAGTGCTGCTTCTCTAATCTGTTTACTCAGATTCGCCACCTCATGTAGATTTGCTCTGTCAAAAGCCTCCGGAAGAATAGCTTGCAGTTCAACCTGACTCCTTTTTCAAGTACTTGAGTGGGTGGTATAAACACTGTGATGTCAAAAAACCGACCTGATGGAGGACCTTACTCATAATCGCTCGCTCGTAATGAATGGACCTGAAAGAAAACTAAACATTTCAAACGTCCTCTGGTGGTGCTTTCAATCAATAAAAATGGCGGCGTGCCTGCTGATGTCAGATGCCGACGTGACTGAGAACTGATGTCCTGTTTACTCTCCCCTGATGGTACTTTAAAAGAAAAATTATATACAGCGGTGTACCTACTGGCGTCAGGAACCGGCATGACAGGAAACTAATGTCCTGCTTACTCTATTGAAAGGACGAGTGGTGTATATTATTAACACTTTGGGTTACCTGATCAAGAAAATGACTGTTTTGTTTCACTGAACCCGATGTATGTTCAATTTGTAAAAACGGCTGACTGTCTGTCTGATGCTGTGCACCAAGCCATTGAACTGTAAAAACTACTCACAAATGCTCTGGTGTTCTGTATCATAGTGAGACATCGGTTGTTGAAAAATAACTTCAGGCGTCCAAATTTTGTATGTATGTACTGAGTTATCCCCAAATAGACCTGGAAGGCAACAACTATATTGTAATTGTAATTTAGTTTACTCATGGTTTTCTAAGTCCAAGGCCACACCTGCATTACAATACACCTAATGCCATGACTTCCAAGCATCTTTTATATTTTTCCAGGGTTTTCTGGTTGGCACTACAGCAATCTGTATAAATATAGAGCTTGATATTCAAATGCTACTTAACCAGATAATTTGAACTTATCCGGCTAAATGGTGGATGCTGAATATCCAGCTACATTTAGAAGCCACCACTTAGCCAGATAAGTCACTTATCCAGCTAAGTAGATAGCTGGATAAGTTATTGTCAGGCAGTGGGAAGTTTGGGGCGGTGCTACTTATCCAGCTAACTTGGAGCTAGATTTATCAAACTATTGCATGCAATAGGAAGAGGGGCATGTTTTATGATAATAGTCTATTTATCGCAATGTGCACTATCTTAGCACTTCGCATAGGTATTACTGCAAAGTGCGTTAACTTTTTCGCATAAGAACATAAGACTTGCCATACTGGGTCAGACCAAGGGTCCATCAAGTCCAGTATTCTGCTTCCAACAGTGGCCAATCCAGGTCACAAGTGCCTGGCAAGTTCCCAAGGGGTACACAGACTCCAACCTGCTTATGCCAAGAATAAGCAGCGAATATCTGCAACTCAACTTAATAATGGTTAATTGACTTTTCCTCCAGGAATTTATCCAAACCTTTTTTAAACACAGCTACAATAATATCTTTCACCACATTCTCTGGCAATGAATTTCAGAGCTTACTTATGCATTGAGTAAAAAAAAAATATTTTCTCTTATTAGTTTTAAATATATTTAACTAGTAACTTCATTGTACGGTTCCCATTTTTTGCTGACAATGACAAAAAACAAAACAAAAGCCAAACTCTCTACGGCCTCCCCTCCAATCTTCTTACCATATACATAGATCCCATGGGATTTCCACTAATGATTCTGGCCAAGTGTTAGGATCAAGCTATGTAGAGCATCTTCATTAGCATGTGACACCTTTAGTTTCAATGTAGCATTTTTTATTTGGAGTTGGGTAGGAAGGGTTTGATTTTTCCTAGCTCCCCTATCCTTATTTATTTAATTAATTTGAATTTGATTGCACACCTTTTGGAGTGAACCATCAACCACTGGCTCTTGTGCTGAATAGGTTAGAAAGCAAGAAAACCACATCTGACTCATGCCCAGTGGTTAGGGAGTGGATCTCAGTGCTTTGAGTGTTTTGGGGTACATGTGGAAGGCCTGTGATTTTTATTTGAGAGTAAGTTTTTGTCCACCCTTCCTGTTCATGAGCACACTATATTGCAACGGCCCCAAAGGTTTTTGGATGGAACAACCATAACAAGGATTTTAATGATCATGACAATCATTTCATAAATAGGAACATAAGAAAATGCCATACTGGGTCAGACCAAGGATCCATCAAGCCCAGCATCCTGTTTCCAACAGTGGCCAATCCAGGCCATAAGAACCTGGCAAGTACCCAAAAACTAAGTCTATTCCATGTTACCATTGCTAATGGCAGTGGCTATTCTCTAAGTGCACTAACCACATCCTCTGGCAACAAATTCCAGAGTTTAATTGTGCGTTGAGTAAATAAGAACTTTCTCCGATTAGTTTTAAATGTGCCCCATGCTAACTTCATGGAATGCCCCCTAGTCTTTCTACTATCTGAAGGAGTAAATAACCGATTCAGATCTACCCATTCTAGACCTCTCATGATTTTAAACACATCCCCCCTCAGACGTCTCTTCTCCAAGCTGAAAAGTCCAAACCTCTTTAGTCTTTCCTCATAGGGGAGCTGTTCCATTCCCCTTATTATTTTGGTAGCCATTCTCTGTACCTTCTCCATCTCAATTATATCTTTTTTGAGATGCGGCGACCAGAATTGTACACAGTATTCAAGGTGCGGTCTCACCATGGAGCGATACAGAGGCATTATGACATTTTCCATTTTATTCACCATTCCCTTTCTAATAATTCCCAAAATGTTAATATTTATTTACTTATTTATTTATTTGAAGCGCTTATATACCTCCTGTACCAAGGCTATAGGCAGTGTACATAAAAACATCCATAATATAATAACAATAGACCTCTGACATACATAATAAATAACAGGGAATTTAAAAAAAACTTAAACTCAGACATAATTTAAAAACAATGACAGATATAAAACAAAAATATAAAACTCAGAGCATTATTAAACCGTATAAAAAATTGCAACTCAGCAAGCATTAAGGTATTTAAGAATATGCCTCTCTAGATAAAAATGTTTTTTTAAAGTGCTTTAGAGTCTTTGCACATTCTATTTGCACATCTCAGAGGAAGAGAATTCCAGAACTTTGTGTCTGGCTCTTTAGGCAACAATGTTAAAACACTGTATATTGTGAGGTGTCAAAGAATGCTTGCACTCCAGTTGTCATGTGTCCCCTTTTTCTTTCAGAGACATTTTTATGGGGTAAATAATAAGGATGTGCATTCATTTAAAATGAAATTGAAAATGTTAACAACATCTCCTATTTCATCTCATAAAATTTTCAAAATTGTGTTGGCTTCTTCATTTCCTTTTGAAAATGTAAATTAAAAAATGATTCCTCCAATGCCCCCCCCCCCCTCTGCCTCCCCCCCCCCCCCCCAAATTCACCTGACTGGGAACCACCCTGGGCCCCATTTACCCTACCTGCAGCAGTCCTTCATTGTAGGAGGGCAGGAAGGATTCTAAATCGTCTCTTGTCCCTAGCTCCTCTGTAATTCAATGGCGCCGGTTGGTCCTGAGACCGGCACCATATTGTGACATAACATGGAGATGTCTACGGGCTGTCTGCAGCATTTTCTTGTATGGCTATACAAACATATGGCCATATAGGAATACACCACAATATGGCAGCAGTCTCAGGGCCAACTGGCGTCATGAATTACAGAGGAGCTAGGGGCAGTAGGCGACTGGCATCCTTCCTGTCCTCCTACAATGGTGGACCACTGCGGAAAGAGTAAGTAGGGCCTGGAGTGGGTCCCAGCCATAAGATCTTTCATTTGGGAGGGGGAGGGGATGCAGGAGGGCCTACAGATGCCCTGTTTATTTTTTTTTTTTTTGGTGAATTTTTAATTTTTAATGTTTATTTTGTTTCTGTAAGGAACAGAAACAAAATAAACATTAAATGAAACAAGAATCATAGTCTGCACCCTCCCTAAAATGAAATCTAAAATGGAAACACAGTTTTTTAGGAAGCACATCTTTAGTACATAATGTGGATAGGTATAAAAATCCCCCCAAAATGTGTGTATTGATATCATTTTTTTTGTTTTGTTTTTTTTTTTGCAATGTGAAATGATAAAAGATGTGTTATGTCTCAATGGTCTGTGCAGGACATTCATCTTTCAGCTATATTGTTTGGAGGAAACTGAACCCTTGAAAGAAGCTGCATGCTAAGTGTTAACACCTGGGCCTAGGCAGGTGTTAGATTTTCAGCATTAATGAATGCCTGGTAAAAATCATGTTGAGAGCATTCTCTGCTATTTCCAGAGCACATAGTAAAGACTCATTTACGTGTGACATTCCTTCATTTACATACATAGAGACGCTCTCCCACTAAAGTGTTTTCAGACTGTTTCAACATTCATGATAAGGCTTTATTGCATAGCATATCATTTTTTAGCATGTACAACATGTCCTTTATATGCATGCTAAACCTTTTTGCCTTGGTCCCTATGTATTAATAAAATAGAAAGGATTTCATGGTACAGGTAGAATGGTTACAATCAAATGAGTTCAACTACTTTATAAATGACACAGGCTGGGAAGGTCAATTGGTCTTTTTCTAGTGTCATTTATTATGTTACTGTGTTAAATGCTTTCTCTTTTTGTATACATAGCTGAATTATTGCAATTTTACAGGGCTACAGAAATAAAAAAAAGATTCCACCTTGGAAGGATTTATTGATCTGTCAGTTGCAGAAACACCTGATCACTTACGTTCATTCTCTGGGGTGTAATGTTCCTTTGCTCAGTCACATTGCTATAAGAATTGTCTTTTGTAGCATTACAGATTCTCAGTAAAGCCACTGGGATTTTTTATTTTTTATTTTTTTTTACCTATAGAAGCAACTACTCTCTTTTTTCCCCTCATTATTGATCCATGCATGAAAAAATAGTTATGATATAACAATGATAGCCAGAGCATGATGTGACTTGATTACCTGCTTCAGCATAAGCAGTCTAGTCTGATCACGTCTTCCCAAAATGTTTAAATTTAGCCTGCATACATTTCATGACTATTTCCGTTGGCTACAGTGAATTTCTTGTTAATCGATAATCCAAAAGGTTTCTGCTGTCTACAGTAATATCTCCAGTTCAGTTATTAATGTGGTGTACTGTTCAGCATGGTCAATCTATAAAAACAATATAACTGATGTTGAGGAGTTTTTTCAACGAGGAAAAGAAAAATAAGGGCTGGAGGCCTGATTAGCATGGGAATTTCTCCCAGTCTGTGTCTCTGGGAAAAGATCTTAATTAATTAGGCTCTTAGATTGTTCTTAGATACTAAACAAGTTATGAAGAAATGATAGTGAGTTCATGGAATTGAGACATAGGGATAAGATCACATACAATATGATAGAAGGTCAAACAAATACACATTATTTAGATTATGAAAAATGGAGGATCAATTCTAGTTAGCGGTATTATGCAACACATTTTTTTGTTTTGTTTCATTTTCCATTTCATTTTTTGTTTCATTTCATTCATTTAAAATGAAGGAAACAAAAGAATAAAAAAGAAATGAAAACAATATTGTTGTGGGTTTTCTGGATTTCCCCCTTTCTCTCACCAACAAAAACATTAACACAAATCTCTTCACCATGTCTCACTGCCTGACTCTTCTGACCCACCTTCCCAGTATATTACCCTATCCATCTGCTCCAAATGAGGTAGAAGCAAGCTCAGTTGTTCCTGCCTCACTACTGCTATTTTTCAAAATGACACTGGCAATACAGGGCTGGCTCCATTTTACTGCATGAACCATTCAACTTAAATATTGCCAGCCTTGCATGACTGGTGCCATTTTGGAAAGTAGCATTGTAGGAGCAGGAGTGACTGGGGATTGCATTTTCCCCATTTGGAGGTAACAGATGGGTTAAGATACTAGAAAGGGTGTTAGAGGGACAGGAAGTGGTGGTGAGGGCCTAGCTTTTTAAACAAAATACAAAAAATGCAAGGAAACAAACAACATTTCCTGTTTCATTTTCAAAAAAGCACGTCTTGTTCTAGTGTTTCTGCTTTACATAAAAATAAAGTCTAATCTTAATTGGTTAAATTACATGATGTGTTTTGTATGAGATACAAGAAGTCTAGAAATATCATAAACTACTTTAACACGTAACCAAATTAATTAGATTGATTCATTTCAAATTAGTAATAACTTTCGTACAGTTGCTTAAATTATAAATTATTGCCAAATTTGTGAGAAAAGCAAATGGGTGAGTTAAGAGAACTGTTGCTTGAAGATTTATTTTCACTTTCAAAGTGTTTCAATTGAATTGTACCCTAGTTTTATAATTCTCTTAATCTATTTACTTTCCTCACAAATTTCCTCTGCAGATTTATGTTCATTGGGGAAATATTTTCAACACCCAGTTGGATATTAAGGTACTGTGTCGGTTTGGTAAAGCATATGATAAATGTTCAGCCTGGCTTTCTGATTGCCCGATTCTATTTCATGATTTTATGGATGTTTTTTATGCCAGTAATGATTGTAACTCTAACTGCTTGAGGGGCAGCATCTCAGTACATTCCAATTAGGTGACTGAACCAGTAGCAGCACTGTGGCACATTATGAATTGTCTTTTTCATCCTGTTTAAATATATATTTATATCTATATAGCAAAAAAAAAAAAATGGCAGTAAAAATTACATATTCTCCAAAATTATGCTAAATACCCAATCAATAAGAACATGAAATTTTTTGTTGCTATCTTAGGAATGCATAGAAATATTTTTGGTTTGATTTGTTCATTTTTGGTTTGGTGATTCATTTTGTTTAGTTTGGTGGTCAAAAAATGATTTGCTTTCCTCATGTCATTTGGTTATGTGTTTTCCATTAAATTCAGTAGAGGAAGTAATACAACCTATATGGCTTTAAGATTGGGGTTTTCTATCCATTTTCTGTTGAAATTTGCAGGTAGACAGAAGAAGAGGAAAGAGCACACTAAAACACTGGAATTGGTATAAAATGGTACCAAAAGTAGCATGAACATCCTAAGGCATGTGAGAGGAACAAAGCAACAGGCTTAGAGTAAGGAGTGTGGTAGCTACCTAGGGAGGATTCATGTTACAGTATAAGCAGTAGAGTGGACGTATACACTCAGCAGCAATGTTTGTTAGAAAAAAAAATCACATAGTGGCATCTGTAACCCCCAAAACTGAAAGAGGTAAGGCAGAAAGCACAGTGATCAACACCCCCAAGGTATAGAATGATGGTTAAAGCAGCAAGCACAGCAGCCCCAACATTCCAAAGCACAGTGGAATGAATATCTCAAGGCATAGACTGAAGGGTAAGGAAGCAAAAACAGTGGCATACACACTTGAAGGCATGGGGTGAGGGTAAGGCAGTAAGCAAATAGGCACCAAAACGCCAAGCCTTAGTGAAAGGGGTAACAATTGCATGAACTCGATCTCTAATTCCCTCCACCTTCTTGCCTTGACTGAGATTTGGCTTCCCCTAAGGACTCTGCCTCTCTAGCTGCTACCTGTTATGAAGATTATCATTATTCCCCTACTCCATACTGGGATGGTCTTGGCGGTAGTGGAGGGATGTTAATCTCTTCCTTCTGTAGGTTTCAACCCACCTAATGCCCATTCCTTTTCTTCACTGGAAGCTATGACATTCATTTTCTCACTCCACTTTCACTCTGGGTTGCTGTCATCTATCATTCCCTTGATAAGTCCTCCTCCACATTCCTTGTTCACTTTGGGGCAGATTTTAAAATCTGCCCGCGCTGGGTACATTTGTGCACACTACTCGGCGCACACAAATGTACACCCGATTTTATAACATGCACGCACTGCCGCGAGCATGTTATAAAATCCGGGGTCGGCGCGCACAAGGGGGTGCACACTTGTGCCCCAATGGCTTTCTCCATTCCCTTCAAGGCCGCTCCGAAATCAGAGCGGCCTTGGAGGAAACTTTTCTTCTGCTCCCCCCCACCTTCCCTTCCCTTCCTTTCCTTTATCTAACCCACCCCCAGCCCTACCTAAATCCCCCCCCCCCACCTTGTATCAATTATTTACGCCTGCTCTGGCAGGCGTATCTTGTGCGTGCCGGCCAGCTGCCGGTGCACCATCCCTGGCACAGCCACTGTGCCAGAGGCCTCGGTCCCGCCCCTGGACCGCCCATGGTCTGCTGCCATGCCCACGACCCCACCCCCTTCCTGCCCCTTTTTGAAAGCACCGGGACATACGCGTGTCCCGGGGCTTGCGCGCACAGCCGAGCCTATGCAAAATAGGCTCGGCTGTGCGCGCAAAAGAGGCTCGGCTGTGCGCGCAAAATAGGCTCGGCGCGCGCTGGAGCAGGTTTTCGGAGTTGCGCGCGTAACCCTTTGAAAATCTGCCCCTTTGATTCCTGGATTTCCTTCTTCCTTGAACCATTTTCCTATACCCATATTTTTGGGAAACTTGTTGATGACCCCTCGGATTATTTTGCTTCAACATTCCATGCTTTAAAGATGAATTTTCAAAATGTTACATGTGTAAAATGAGCAATACACATGTAAGTAGACTCTATGATGGTAACTTTTAAACCTCAGCCTGAATCCCGTCTTGATTATGTGTGTGTGTGTGTGTGTGGGGGGGGGGGGGGGTGGGGGGTTAGTAGGTACGTGCGGTGATGCGATAGGCCAGTTTCCCTGTTCCCTCCCAGTTTGTCCCTGTAAAGGAGTAAACTTCCTAAACCCTCTACCTAACCTGCCTCCCTTTTACCCTACCAGCCCTGACCCCTAAAACCCCATTGACTTCCCTAGATTTTTTTGTTTTAATACTTAGCTGTGGTCTGTAGCAGCAGCAGGTACGTGGTCATCCAATAATGATGTGTATTTCTTTGTGAAACTGACTTGCTGGCACTGTCCCAGTGTACCACCTATCAGGAAAGACTAAAGAGGTTAGGACTTTTCAGCTTGGAGAAGAGTTGGCTGAGGGGGGATATGATAGAGATGTTTACAATCATGAGAGTTCTAGAATGGGTTAATGTGAAACAGTTGTTTACTCTTTTGGATAATAGAAAAACTAGGGGGCACTCCATGAAGTTAGCATGTGGCACATTTAAAACTAATCGGAGAAAGTTATTTTTCACTCAACGCACAATTAAACTCTGGAATTTGTTGCCAGAGGATGTGGGCCACCTGCCCAATGCCTTTAAAATCTGGATGATATCTCACTCTATACCTCACTTGACTTGGAGGCCTAATGGTTTCTTGAGCCACCTTGGCACTTACAAGCCAAGTGTGGCTTAGTGCTCTGTGTATGCCAGGCTGCTGACATCATTGATACAACCTTAATGAAAGTTTTGGGGGCTGTTGATAGGCTTTTCACTCCATACACAGAGCCTTACTGAGCTCCAATGACACTCAGATGAGAATATGTTGGTGAGGGTTCTCTAAGTCCAGTGATATCCTGACATCAGACTCCATCCAGAACTGTGGCACAATCAGGTATCTAATGACATTCCTTTCCCCCCCCCCCCCCCCCCCCCACCATTCTCTGTATTAACAAGGTACCAAGACTGTTTTCTTCTTGGGGCCTTTGAGGCCCAAGTCCTTGAGGATATCCTCCCCAGGTAGTAGCTATTCCCTGCCCAGAATGCTAAGGCTATTGCCATCTGGGCAAACCTGGGCTGTCTAGGACAATAGTTTAACATCAGGGAGTTTCCCATTTCCACATATCCACAAAGAAACTGGCTCAGCCACTTCTTATCTGCTAGTAGCTGACTTAGCTTCTACTAACTTCTGCTGCTCCTGCACCTGTGAGAGAGGGAGGCAGGGATGGAGAGAGTAAGAGTGCCTTACAAGCCTCCTGAGAATTCAGGTACCACTCTCTGCAGCTAAGCAATTGTTGTGCTTTGGGGACACTACAGTCCCAAAGGATATTGGGTCAGGCACCATTCTCTGGAGGTTTTACAGGCCCACAGACAAGGAGGGAACTTTAAAAATTAAACCAGGACAGGGCCTGAGAACTGCTACCACTGGGATGATACAGCAGCTTGACTGGGGAAGAGCCTTGGAGACTGTCCCCACTGCTTCCACTGGGAACCAGGAGCAACAAGGAATTAAAGAGGCCAGGGTACACCCTAACTTTGGGAGCTACATCCTCTTCATCTGTTTGTCATTGCTGGAGACAAATAAGGATAATAGTTTTGGCCAGGGCCACACCCCCTTTATAGCCCTAAATGAGGTCATGAAAAGGTAGATCCTCTGTCTCTGTCAAGCTGAGGAGGAGGGAAATCCCAATTGTAATGACTGATTGAGCAATATGATAAGGAAACATATCTTATAAAGTATTCATATATCATACATGTGTTTTGTAAACTACTGTAGTAAATCTGCTAGCAGCCACATGCACACATATATGCAGCCACACACAGTTATTTGAAAGTTATCCTCTTAATTTTGTCATTTTTTTCTACTGCTCCTACTCACCAACACAGCCACTTTCTTGACCTAGTCCTTGCTTCCAACTGAGCTTTCTCGGGCTTTTCCACCGCTGTCCTTCCCCTTTATGACCATTATCTGATAACCTTCACTCATAAGCAACCTTCTCCAGAGTCTCATCCTATCACCACCAGCATCTTACCTTCAAGAATATCCAGACTATTGACCACAGCATTCTCTCCAGTACTCTTATCTCTCCACCCGTCCATATCCTTGCATAATTCTGTTCTTCTTATAACAGTATACTCTCCTCTGCTTTAGACACTCTTGCTCCAGCTCTACCAACCCCCAATCTTGGCTCACCTCCAGAGTTTGCTTCCTACGTTTGCTTCCTACGTTTCCATGCCCATACTGCAGCATGTCTCTTGCAGAAGTCCCATTACCATGATGATTTCATTTCAGGCCAATATCAGGAAACTCTGGAATACAAATCTCTAGATGATGGAGATGCTGAAGCACATGCTACAGGATGGCAATTGTAATATGGGCACAGATGACACCGCAGGTAAGCAAGCATAGATAGCCTGGTCCAAAGAGATGAGGCAGTCTTTCCCTCTGGTGCCTATCCAGCTCTTTAAAATGGCATGAGTGATGTCACTGATGGCTGGAGTTGACATCAGGAAATGCTGGAGCTCAAGACTCTAGCTGCAGGAAATGCTGAAGCACATGCTGCAGGATGGCAATTGCAAGATAGCCACAGAAAACAGTGTAGGTAAGCACAGATGGCCCCAGTGCAAAGAGATGAGTCAGTTACTCCCTCCGACACCTACCCAACACTTTAAAAATGGCATGGGTGATATCACTGAGGGGTGGGGCTGACCTTAGGAAACACTGGAACACAAGTCTTTAGAAGGACAAGATGGTGAACCACAAGCTGTAGGATGACAATTGAAAGATGTGCACAGATGACAAGTAGAGGTAGAGCAAGGACACAAAGTCCCACTGCAAAGAGGTGTGCTATTTTGATTTTATATTTCCTGCTCCATCCTGTCCTCTCCATCCATGAAAGAACTATTAGTTGTGTGGGGGTGTTACTCATGTCCATTCAAAATCACACAGCTGAGAGGTGGATTTATTTATGTGGCCCCTCCCAAAGGTCAGGTTTGCATTTATAGTCTCTAACATCGTGCAAAACAAATATAAACTTTCTGTGGGAAGATTTTACTAAAACAAGGAAAATATGAAGAAATTTTATGCAAAACTTTAAAGAGCTAAACCGAGAGACAGAAACCTGTATTCTTCTTAGAGTACAATATGGTTAAAATTTCTGTTCAATAAAATAAAGTCATCTGCAATGCAGTTTCTTGTTTCTTTTTGAAGCTTTCTGAGAAAGTAAGCCAAATAATTATTCATGTTGGAACTCTATCTAGTTAAAGGCTGCATTCAATGTTTTAATAAGTTACATTGAGTTATATTAAGATTTTAATTTGCAGTTTACTACTGGCTATTTGTTTTGTCATCCTCGAGATGTATTACAGCATGGAAAAATCATGCTTCAAATTAATTGTCTAGAAATTGTATCTTATTTTGCTGAAGACATTGGGGATAAAATAGGAGATCAGAGATGAGGCATTTAAAAAAACTTGCCAGGTAATAATTTAAACATATTTTATTAAGAAAATATTTTCTTTGATATTATTTTATTCATACATTATGCACTATGAAAAAAAAAGAAATTTAACAACTGTGTGGGGATGGAAAGCTGAAGTGAGGGAGGATGCCCTTTTTAACAATTGCCTAGTAATTTTTATTTTTGGAAAAAAAATTGAGCTTTTTGTCTTGAACAATGAAAAAGATCAAAATATATTTAAGCAAAGGTAAACAACAGAAAACATGTATCCTTTGTGACGGGGGGAATGAACTTTCTATCAAAAGCACTAAATTCTACCAGCAGAGAGGGAGTGATGCTTTCTCTTTTTCCCAAGGCTAGCCAGGCAAACCTTTAAAAAAAAATTGCGTCCACAGAAATTTCCCCACGAATGAGTGCAGCACAGAACCTGATTGTTTCCTTCATGGCTTTCTAAACTAAAAAGAATATTCAAATTCTGGTGCCATGTACACCTCCAACCACTAGATAGTTTTTGAAGAAATTAAAAAACCTTGCCAAAACATACACACACACAGACACACACACACACACAGCAGCTATCTAATAAATCTAGCAACTGTAATTGCACTCAAATAGCAGGAACCCTATCTATAAAAGTACAGTACTGCCAATATTAAAACAGACGTTACAACTAGGGACGTGAATTCATTTGAAATGAATGAATAAAACATATTGAATGAGCTCAGAAAATAATGAGAACTATCATTTGTCTTCATTTTTGGATCCATTAAAGTTTATGAGGGTAAGAAAAAGTGAAGGTTTTTTTCATTCCTTTCCACCAGAGTATGTATGTTTAGATTTTAAGTCTCTCCCCACATGCTTTATGACAAACACTGGTGACCATTTTAGTAATTGTTCTCTGGACTAACTAGTCAGTTTATATCACCAGAAACAGGTCCGAAATTTCAAAAATGAAATTGTAGACCTGTTTCTGGTTATTTGAACCTATCATTTAAAACAGCCACAGTACCAGAAGACTGGAGGGTGTCTAAGGGTAATCCAGAAAAAGCTGTAGATCAGTGAGCCTGATGTCTGTGCTGGGTAAAATAGCCAAAGTTAGCCTTATAAACAAAATTACTGATCACATAAAATAGACATGGTTTAATGGGGGTAGCCAACATGGGTTTTGCAAAGGGAAGTTTTGCCTTACCAATTTACTAGTATTTGGATTTTCAGAAGGGATTTGACAAAAATTCCTCATGAGAAACTCCTCAGGAAATTGTGAGTTAATGGGACTAGAGGCAGTGTTGATAGTAGAGATGTGCATTCGTTTTTGCCGAGTTGGACATTTTCAACGAAATTGTCTAATTTGGCATGGTTCGGAGGACCCAAATACTGAAACAAATTTTCCCCAAAATTTGGGAAAAATTTGTTTTTTGGGTTAGCGCCGGGGGGGAGGGGCACATTTATTTAAAAAAACAAAACAAAACAAAACAACTCAACCCTTCAAATTTACTTAATTACATCCCCCCCCCCCCCCACCATCCCGATCCCCCCAAGACTTACTGAAAGCCCTGGTGGTCCAGCGGGGATCCCAGGAGCGATCTTCCAATCTCAGGCCATCGGGCCAGCCAGGAATCAAAATGTTGCCGATGGCCCTTTGCCCTTACCATGTGACAGGGTCTGCCGGTGCCATTGGTCGGCCCTTGTCACATGGTAGGAGCAATGTACAGCCGGCACCATCTTTGAAAATGGCGCGGGTCATCCATTTTGATTAGTGGCAGCCGATGGCTCGAGAGGGAGAGATTGCTCCCGGGACCCCGCTGGACTACCAGGCTTTTAATAAGTCTTGGGGGGGATCGGGATGGTGGGGGGGGGGGGTTGTAATTAAGTAAATTTGAAGGGTTGGGGTGGGTTGGTTTTTTTTTTTCGGTCCGTTTGCCAAAAAAAAAAAAGAAATGTAGGAAAACGAAGTTTTCCACGAAGTGCCCGACCTGAAGCCCAACCCGAAAACTTAAAACGAAGCACATCTCTAGTTGATAGCAGATAGTTAGCAGAAATACAAATAAGACAAGCAGATTCTGTAAAGCCAGAGACATAGCGAGGATATCCGGAGCTCGGTGACCAATTTATTTATTTATTTATTTATTAAAATCTTATAATCGTGACTTCTTTTCACAAAGCATTCAATATTGTCTCCCCTGCAGGACCCTCACCTCTTTCTCTCCCCCTTATCAACCACTACCACAGCACTACATGGCACCAATGCGCAAGGTCTCTTCATTAAGGAGTTATGGGAACCCTGCCAACATATCACCACATGGTACTGCCATGTAGGGCCAGTGTTAATTTTTCTGCAGCAGTGTACAAACAATTACTGGGCTGGCCAGTCCTCATTTTGTTTTTTGCTTTTTTATATATTTAATTTGTATTCTTTTACTAATCAGGATCAATGTATGGGTATTAGGTTTCTGAAGTGACTCTTACAACTTTGTGCCCAGCCTTCCCCCTATCATGGCCCTCTACACACACAATTTCAAATTATACATTTATAATAAAAGATTTTACATGAAAAAACACTCAAAGTACAGTTTTTTTCAAGTAGAAATATCACAACAGCATGTATATGTTGCGCCGGGAGGTGGACCCTTGGCCTAGTGCAGGATTGGTAGGCTCCCTGCTCAGACCCAGAGAGCGCCTGCCACCAGGAGGCGGAACACAAGAGGAGACAGAGGCTAGCTGGAGCTTCACCAATAACAATCCAGGGTTCCCTCAGGTTGAGTCCTTGTTTACCCAGGCCGCCTGGTCTTAGGTGGGCCTTGCAGGATCTCCTTGAGAGAAAGTTCAGAGGTGTGCCCACCACAATCAAGGGTGCATGATCGATGTCCAGGCTAGAAGTCCGGGGTGCCAGAGAAGGCACGAATAGAGTCTCTGAATGTATGGCAAGTATCAAGACCAGAGTCAAGGTAGCGAAGTAAGCCAAAGCAGGGGTCAATACCAGTAGTCAGCCAAAGCAGGGGTAAGGTTCCAAAGGTCAGTCCGTGGGTAGTCAGCCAAAGCAGGGGTCAGGTTCCAAAGGTCAGTCCATGGGTAGTCAGCCAAAGCAGGGGGTCAGGTTCCAGGCGGCAGTCAGACATGGTCAGTGGTCAGGCAGAGGTCAGTTCCAGGCAGCGTGCAGAAGTGGACGAGGAAACAGGCAGAGGTCAAATCCAGGCGGCGATCAACATAGTCAAGAACAGGGAGAGGTCAGTACCGGGAAGACAGTCTGAGAGGTACTCTCTGGGGAGACGAAGGAACAAGAGGACGCAGGAACAGAAGAACGCTGGAATAGGACTAGAACAAGGTTGGAACAAGGCTAGAACGAGACTGGAACAAACACTGGAAATGAAGAGGCAAACTAGAAATCACAGCGTGATCAACCCAATTTCCAAGGCAAGGAAGTGCAGGCAGGCACTTCCTTTTGAGCAGTGTTCAATCAGGGCACGCCATGGAGCTGGGATCCGCCCCTGGCCCTTTAAGGGGCTGGGTGGTCTGTGCGCGTGCGCCTAGGTGCGGGGCCGATGCCACGGAGGATGCTGAGCCCCACCGTGAGGCCTGGCTGGAGGTGGAAGGTCCGGCGACCGCTGCCGTGGGACGCCAAGGCCTAGCTGAGCTCACTGCTGAAGCAGGGGAGGATGACCCGGGACCCGTGGGAGTCTTGGTGGGGTGAGTAGGCCCGGACGCTAGCTGAGCACGGACAGGACGCGCAATAGTAACCCCCCCCCCTTCTAGGCTTCCCCCTTCTTGGGCGAGACTTGTCTGGGTGTGCTCTATGGAACCCCTGTAGGAGATCATTGTCGAGGATGTTTTGTGAGGGCTTCCAGGAGTTGTCTTCAGCCCCATAGCCTTCCCAGGCAAGGAGATATTCCCAGCGGCTTTGACGCCGACGGATGTCGAGGACCTCTCTTACCTGGAGGGTGTTGTGGGTTCTGTGGAGACCTGTGGGGGTGGAGGATCTCTGCGAGAAGTCCAGGAGAGCACAAGTGATTTTAATAAGGAGAGATAAAAGGTATTGTGGATACCCATGGATTGCTGCTACCGCTCCGACACAGCGGAGAATTGGGAATGGCCCAATATACTTCGGTGCTAGGCAATGGGAAGGTAGTCGCAGTCTAATGTGTCTGGTACTTAACCACACCTTTTGGCCGGGTCTGAAAAGTAGGGCTGACCGCCGATGAGCATCAGCAACCTTCTTAGAACATTCGGAAGCTTGGGTCAGACACTCCTTCACTCCTTCACTCAGTTCCATGCATAGCGGATCATCTGTGCTGTGAACTGAGCCACTGGCGAAGGCACAGAGAGGGGTACTGGCAAGGGTAGTGGTGGCTGATGGCCAAACACCACTGAAAATGGAGAGACGTCCATGGCGGCAGCAATGTGCGTGTTGTTTGACAACTCGGCCAATGGTAGCAAATCGTCCCAATTGTCCTGTTGGTCATTTACATAAGACCTTAGGAAGGTCTTTAGTGTCTGATTAGTTCTTTCTGCTTGGCTGTTAGCCTGAGGGTAGTGGGCCGAGGTGAAGCTCAGGGTAATATTAAATTTCTGGCATAAGGATCGCCAGTATTTCGCGGCAAACTGTGGCACTCAGTCTGCAACTATTTCCTTGGGTAGGCCATACAGGCAGAAGATGTGCCTCAGGAATAATTTAGCGAGTTCGGGAACCAATGGAAGATTCCACAGAGGAATAAAATGTCCTATCTTAGAGAAGTGGTCGATGATGACCCAGATGACGGTGTTATCTTGAGATGGGGCAAATTGGTGATAATACTGGACCAGTGTTCGGTGGGTGCTGGAGGTGGTTAGAGAAGTCCCTATGGCCAACCTGTGGGAGGCTTTTGTTGTGCACATACAGGAAAATGAATCAATGTAATTACAGAAATCTGTGACCATGCTGGGCCACCAGTAGAACCGCCTTAACATTTCCAGGGTTCTAGCTCGACCAGGATGTCCAGCTAGCTTTGAGTCATGGGTCTAGAAGAGTACACGCTCACGTAGTCAGCGTGAGATGACCATCTTTCCGGCAGGTACCATGGTGGTAACCGCAAGGGACACACAGGCTGGATCAATAATGTGTCTTGGTGTGTCCAGTGTGTCTTCAGGTTCGAGGGAGCGTGAGAGTGCATCTGCACGGAGGTTATTCGATGCTGGCCGGTAGTGCAGCTTGAAATTGAATCGCCCGAAGAATAATGCCCATCGGGCTTGTCTCAGAATTAATAATTGTGCCTCTTTTAGGTGCTCCAGATTCTTGTGATCTGTGAATATGGTAAATTTGTGTTTTGCACCTTCTAGCCATGGGCGCCACTCCTGGAGTGCTAGTTTGACAGCTAGGAGTTCACGGTCTCCAATTGTGTAATTTTGCTCCGCAGATGAAAGTTTGTGGGAATAGAATGAGCATGGTACCAATGTACCCTTGGAGGAGTACTGACTCAACACCGCCCTGGCTCCGATGGCGGATGCGTTGATTTCAACGACAAATGGGTGGTTTGGGTCTGGATGTCGTAAATAGGGACCAGAACAAAAAGCTTCTTTTAATGCATGGAATGCGGCTTGAGCCTTGGGACTCCAAACCCAGAGATTGGTTCCTTTCTTGGTCATTGAAGTGAGTGGATCAGCTCACGTGGAATAGTTGGCGATAAAGTTCCTATAATAATTTGTGAATCTGAGGAATCTTTGTAAGGCACAGAGGCCTACTGGCTGGGGCCAGTCGCGAATCCCTTGAAGCTTTTCAGGATCCGTAGTAAACCCTTGATTGGAAATGATATATCCTAGGAAGGGTAGACGCTTTTGTTCAAAGATGCATTTCTCTAGTTTTGCGTAGAGGTGATTCACTCTGAGGTGTTGAAGAATAGTTCTGACATGGGAGCGATGGGACTTCAAGTCCTTTGAGAAGATCAAGATGTCATCTAGGTATACAACTGGAATGAATAAAGTAGATCTAGGAGGATTTCATTCAACAGGCATTGAAACACCACAGGGGCATTGCAAAGGCCGAAAGGCATCATTATGTACTCATAGTGGCCATCCCTGGTGTTGAACGCAGTCTTCCATATGTCCTCAGGCTGGATGCATACAAGGTTGTAAACTCCTCGTAGGTCACGTTTCGTGAAGATCTGGGCCCCTTGCAGGCAATCAAACAATTCGCTGATGAGGGGTAACAGGTAGCAATCCTTGCGGGTGATGGCATTCAGCTCCTGATAGTCGATACAAGGGCGTAGTCCTCCATCCTTCTTTTTGATGAAGAAGAAGCCTGCTCCTGCTGGAGAGTCAGAGGGTCTGATGAACCCATTCTCGAGATTCTCTTTGATGTACTCAGACATCGCCTGGGTCTCAGGAAGTAAGAACGGATAGGTTCAACCTTTGGGAGGTGTAGTGCCAGGTAGAAGATCGATTAGGAACAATTAAATTTTCGGAGTGGAGGCAGTGTGTCTGCCTTTTGCTTAGAGAAGACTTCTTCGAAGTCAGAGTACTGAGCCGGTAGGCCGGCGAGGGTTGTAGTCTTCAGGACAGTAACTGCTGGGGACACTTGTTTTAAGCAGTGTTTTTGGCATTGCATGCCCCACTGGACCAGCTGGAGGGATTGCCAGTCAAATTGAGGTCCATATGTTTGAAGCCAAGGAAGGCCCAGTATAACTGGGTGTGTGGAGTGTTTCAAGATGTACAAGGATATTCCTTTTTTATTATTATTATTATTATTATTATTTCTTTCTTTTTTTTATTATTTCTTTATCAATTTTAAACAATATAATGTGAAATAAAGTTTACATCCATATATCAGTAAATTACATTCTTGCTACACAGTTATAAAGAATACAAAGAGTTTAGAATACATAAAAATGGAACAAATCAATTAACCAAGTCACAGGAGAAAATGTTGCAGCTTTAAAATTATTCACCTGGTTGGTCAGACATTGCTGGCACTTTCTTTAGACTCTCCAAATAATTCTTCATTAGCTCAGGTTCATAATAAATGTACCTCTTCCTTTGATATTGCATTAGACACTAAGGGGGTCATTTTCCAAGGTGTTATCGCGGGAGATAAATTCGCAATTTTATATTCACTGGGCGGAGTTTATGTAAAACAGGAAACAGTTATCGTGTGCCGCGAAACAGCCGCAGTGTTAGCGCGGCTCATAGCTACAACACTTTCATTTGCATTACAGGTCAGTAAAAGGTTATCGCGGTCCATGACAATCCCGAATGTGTGGAGAGAGAGAGAGAGAGAGAGAGAGAGAGAGAGAGAGAGAGAGAGAGAGAGAGAGAGAGAGAGAGAGAGAGAGAGAGACTTGCTATAGTGCCTATGCCGTAGACAGGTATTTGTAGCCTATGGAGGGCCACCTAGTAACTCGAGGTGGGATTAGGTATGAGCGTAGGGGGTTGGGGGCCACTTTCACATTCAACATGAGACGTACGGAAAGAACAGTGGTCTCTAGTGAAGATTTGCTGGCCGTCGGAGTGAGGAAACTCACTCCAAGAAGAGATTTGGGCAATGTTCTCTCCACCTAGCTTGATGGACACTCTACCTGGGCAACAACAAGCTAGGTGGAGAGAACGTTGCCCAAATCTCTTCTTGGAGTGAGTTTCCTCACTCCGACGGCCAGCAAATCTTCACTAGAGACCACTGTTCTTTCCGTACGTCTCATGTTGAATGTGAAAGTGGCCCCCAACCCCCTACGCCCATACCTAATCCCCACCTCGAGTTACTAGGTGGCCCTCCCATAGGGCTACAAATACCTGTCTACGGCATAGGCACTATAGCAAGTCTCTAGCGTCACTTCTCATCTCTCTCTCTCTATCTCTCTCTCTCTCTCTCTCTCTCTCTCTCTCGCTCTCTCTCCTCTCTCTCTCTCTCTCTCTCCTCTCTCTCTCTCTCCAAGTGCTCAGTTTCATATAACATGTTGCTTGCAGCACCTAGGAGTGGAAATAGGCTGTTTGGACACTTCTGTGTACTGCGAAGATTCATTGGTTGTTTTCGCGATTTGCAAATCCATTTCCGCAAATGGCGAAAACATTGCGTCATGCGATGTTTCCCCGCTGCACGAAATATGCCTTATTTGCATGGGACATGCCCCCTCATGCGTTACCACTGCGATATTGGAAAATGAGGCCCTTAAACAGGTATCTAATGTTAACCTGTGCCCCTAACTTTCTGGCTTCTTTGCTTAATTCAACAAAAATTTTTCTACGAATCTGCGTATCTTTTACGATATATCTGTAATTTTTGGCCAAGGAACATTTTATTTTGATTTTTCATAAATGTTCTCAGAATCAAATCTCTATCTGATGGAAAATTAAATGAAGCTAATAAAGTACCTCGTTGTTCAATTTGTTCTTCTGAAGGAGTTTCCAGATATGCCGTCAGATCTAAATCCAAATTAATTATAGGACATTCTTGCTTAACTCCACTTCCATTTCTTATCGAAGGAGAAAAATAAATTTTGAGATTGGTTGGCATTTATCAGGAGACAGTAGTAACACATCTTTAAGATATCTTTTAAATTGCTCTTTGGAAAAAATTAATTTTAAATTAGGAAAATTTAAAACTCTCAAGTTTAAATATCGCAATTTATTCTCCATATTTTCTAATCTCCTTTTTAAACTACCACTCCGATTGAATCATTGTTGTTTGTACCTTCTGGACAGATATTATTTTATTTTATTTGTAACATCTTCAATTGTTCTGCTTGTTTATTTATCCTAAGTTCAATTAAAGATAACATATATTGAGAATTATTCATTGAAGTAGCTAATAAAAAGATTGATTTTTCCATTGTTGTTATTGCTTGCCAGATTGTTTCTAATGTAATTATTTTAGGTTTATCTATTTTAGGTATAATTATACCAGCAATAGCTGTCCCCACTCGACAGGTCTTGGAAATCAATTGAATTTCCCCTATCGAGTCACCTCCCTCCTCCATAGACTTTCCTGTATTTTCCACATGGGCTCCCTTTGCCACCAGGTTCCCTTTGGTTCCTTCCCCTAGGGCCTGGATAAGTCCCTGTGGATTTCCAAGAGATGGAGGTGGGGGGATAACCAGTGCACCTGGGGACAAAGATGTTTGATAGTCCTCAGTGGACACTTCTCCCGGTGTAGAGGCTGCAACTGGGGTAAAGAAACTTTGTATTTTTTGCTTGGATAGGGGTATTTGAGTCGGGGGCAGAGGACTCCAGCCTCAATCTCCCCTTCCGCTTAGTATGAAGCATACCAAAGAGATAATAATCAGTAATGTTTTAGGTTTCCTACTTAATCCTCCTACCCATAGATACCCAGACTCTTCTTATGAGAAAGAACTTCAACACTGAATAATATATATTTGCTAAAAACTAAAACAAAAACCTACATAAAGTCCAAATTAAAGTCCAAAACAAAGTCACAAACGAAGTCGCGCGCGACCCTTGGACACATGCGGCTTAGGTGACACGCCGGCGGACGCGATGTGCCACAGTCTTACCAATTAATTATAGAAACCCACCGGGCTGATGTCACATGGGAGGGCGGGTCTTTGGGTACACCGTCGGGGCTAGGTTAAACAAAACCTTACCCCTGGAAGACAAAGCAGTTCTTTCGCCTCCTTTTGCAGGTTTTTGCAGTTAGAATTCTTTCTCACAAGTAAAGTTAGTTGCAGCACCGGCTTTATGGTTCCCACTGGGCTGATGTCACACAGGAGGGGCAGGTCTTGTAGTATGCCGTTGGGCTAGGTTAAACAAAACCTTACCCCCAGAAGACTAAGCAGTTCTTTCACCTCCTTTTGCAGGTATTTGCAGTTAGAATTCTCTCTCTCACAAGGATATTTCTTCCTCGTGGAGGGCTCCCACAGTGGGGCGGAAGGCCACCGTTTGATGCATGATGTATCCGGTGATGCGCCCGGGGAGATGTTCCCCTAAGATAGATGCAATGCAGAGAGGCACCTCTAGGAGTTGTATGGGGATTTTCAAGAGGTTGACAATGTCGTCCATGATGAAGCTGCCACTTGCTCCAATGTCAATAAGAACATAAGAAATCACCATGCTGGATCAGACCAAGGGTCCATCAAGCCCAGCATCCTGTTTCCAACAGAGGCCAAAACCAGGCCACAAGAACCTGGCAATTACCCAAACACTAAGAAGAACCCATGCTACTGATGCAATAAATAGCAGTGGCTATTCCCTAAGGGCCGGATTTTAAATGCCCTGCACGTGCTGGCGCGCCTATTTTGCATAGGCCGCCGGCGTGCGCACAGCCCCGGGATGCGCGTAAGTCCCAGGGCTTCGTAAAAGGGGTGGGGGAGGGGGCGTGTCTGGGGGTGTGGTCCGGGGTCAGGGGCGGTTCGGGGCGGGACTGGGGGCATAGGCAAACCGGCCCGGGGGCATGGTCGAGGGCCTCCAGACCAGCCCCCGGGTCGGGTGATGGCGCGCCAGCAGCCCGCTGGCGCGCGCAGATTTACGCCTGCCTGAAAGCAGGCGTAAATCTGCCAACAAAGGTAGGGGGGGGGATTAGATAGGGCCGGGGCGGTGGGTTAGGTAGGGGAAGGGAGGGGAAAGGTGAGGGGAGGCGGAAGGAAAGTTCCCTCCGAGGCCGCTCCGATTTCAGAGCGGCATTGGAGGGAACAGGCAGCGCGCGCTGGGCTCGGCGCGCGCAGGTTTGCACAATGGGCACCCCTTGCGGCACGCCGACCCCGGATTTTATAAGATACGCGTGGCTATGTGCGTATCTTATAAATACACCAGCGTACTTTTGTTCGCAGCCTGGTGGCGTGAACAAAAGTACGTCTCGCGCAAATTTATAAAAATCTACCCCTAAGTATAATTGATTAATAGCATTAATGGGACTGCTCCTCCAAGAACTTATCAAACCTTTTTGAACCCAGCTACACTAACTGCACTAACCACATCCTCTGGCAACAAGAGCGGTGGTGGCGAAGGAATGGGATTCCATGGAGGGCACCCATTCACTCACACACACAGACAGACCCCAGAGGCAGGCACCAATTCATTCACTACAGACACACACATAAGTTCTCCCAGTCATATACATATACAGACTGACGGCAGACACACCACCCCCCCCCCCCCCCACTTCCTTTATTTGCTGGCATTCTCATATACCTGGAATAGGTACAACAGCTCTTCTTCTCTCCCTGGTGTAGCGTTCCTAAAAGTAGAGGGTACAATATCTGAGGTGAGGAAATGGCTGCTCAGCCACATGCACCTTCCCCTTGGGACCAGGAACATCTCGGCTCACTGCTGTTAACAGCACCCGCCACGCTCTAGGAAGCCACGGGCCTCCTTCTCTTCTGCCAGCTGGGCAAGATGGGCTCTCCCAGTGGCCACAGGCCCTCCGCTTCTTCTGCTGCCAGACGGGATGAGATCCCCTGCCCATGCGCACCCTCTACACAACAGCCTGGCACCATAGACTGTGGCCCTCCTGCCCCCCTCACTACACAACTGTATAAAGCACATGGAACACTTTTAAAAAGATGGAAACAGAATAACTTCCTGCTTCTTGTACAAAGCGCAGAGAAAGTAGCCCCCTTTTTTTTTTACTTTGAGTAGCAAAACACTGATAAACAGTTTCTATACAACACTAGCACACAGCAAGAACAGTTGTTGTAATAACAGACTGGATTCAAATATAAGGTCTAACACCACCACTCAACACTGCTTCTCAGATAAGTCCCAAACTTAGATCTGATACTCTCAAATTTTAGCCTTAGAATTGGCTTAGTCATAATGCTAGCATATGTCAGACTTGCATATTCAAACACAATGACATCTATTCCATTAAATAATCAAAAATAATGATGCTTGACATCGACTTGCTTGGTTCTAGTATTTATTTTTTCACTATTTTCAAGCTTTATATATCCTTGATTGTCCTCAAATAAGACTATTGACTGAGTAACTGAATCTCCAATTTCTTGTAGTAGATGATACAGTCAAACAATTTCTTGACTAGTGCAGGCCACTGAAATATATTCAGCTTCTGTTAATGATAGTGCAACTGTCATTTGCTTCTTACTGGACCAAGAAATTAGACTGTTACAAGTAGCCACTTGTTGATTTACAGTCACTGAATCACCAGCCCAATCAAGAGCCAACAAGTCCTTTGAGCTCAAGATCACTCTTGCAAGACATTTTTAGAGTTAAATCTTGAGTGCCTTAAGGTACTGCATGGATTCTTTTAAAATGGCATTCCAATCTCCTTGCAAGGTTACTGATATGAACTACAATTATGAGACACTGCCACTTCAATATCTGGTCGAGTAGTGTTGCCACTTTCAAAAGTACCACCACTGCTTGTCTGTTCTTTTTTTTTTTTAATTTTTTATTATGCTGCTTTTACATTTTACATAGAAGAAAAGAAACAATATACAGATCTTGAAGATGTTATACACACATATAACGTTTTAGAATTATAACTATTCCTTTTTTTTATTTATTTATTTATTTAAAATTTTTATATACCGGCATTCATGATACAATCACATCATGCCGGTTTACATAAACAGGGGGTGTACAAATAACAAATTGAGTAATCTATTAGTGAGGAGGAAGCAGTTACATATAACAAGTACTAGAACTGGGAAAAGAGAAGAAAGGGCGAGGATAACATAGGATGTAGATATTTACATTAGTAATAACATTTTAGATATTTACATTAGTAATAACATTTAGTAATAACATTTTACATTAGTAATAACATTTTTACAAGGGGAAGTGGTTGAACTGGCTGAATAGGATTAATCGGTGTCCGGGAATGCTTTTTTGAACAGCCAGGTCTTAGTCTTTTCTCTGAAGATTGGGAGGCTGGGTTCTTGTCTGAGGTCAGGTGGGATGGAGTTCCACAGAAGGGGACCAGCTGTTGAGAAGGCCCGATCTCTTAAAGTGATGTGTTTAGTAGTTTTGGCTGGGGGTACTTGAAGAGATCCTCTGAGTGCATCTCTAGTTGGTCTAGAGGAGTTATAAATTTGGAATGGGACTTGTATGTCGAGTGGGGTGTGTTGATGGATAGTTTTGTGTATTATGGAAAGAGCTTTGTAGAGGATTCTAAAGTGAATAGGCAACCAATGGAGATCTTTTAGGATTGGAGTTATATGGTCCTTCCTCCTGGAGTTTGTCAGTAATCTTGCTGTAGCGTTTTGTAACATCTGAAGGGGTTTAGTGTAGGAGGAAGGTAGGCCCAGAAGGATAGAGTTACAGTAATCAATCTTAGAGAAAATGATAGCTTGAAGAATGGTTCTGAAATCTTGAGTGTGGAAGAGTGGTCTAATTCTTTTCAGAACTTGAAGTTTATGGAAACAGTCTTTGGTGGTTCTGTTGATGGAAGCTTTAAGGTTCATCCGGTTGTCTATTAACACTCCTAGATCTCTCACATGTGTAGTGGTGGGGATAGTTGGAAGATTAGAGATGGAGTTGTTATCTGAGGAGATGAGAAGCGTTCTGTTTTAGAGGAGTTTAAAACTAGGTTTAGGTTAGCTAGGAGGCGTTTAATTTTGAAGAGACAGTTTTCCCAGTGATTCAATGTTTTCGTGTAGGACTCTTAATGGGTATCACGATCTGGATGTCGTCGGCGTAAAGGAAATGTTTGAGGTTGAGATTGGAGAGGAGTTGGCAGATTGGTAAGAGATAGATGTTAAAGAGGGTTGGTGACAGGGAGGAGCCCTGAGGGACTCCTATGGAAGCGTCCATTCTTGAGGATTCTTTGTTCTGTATCTTAACCTTGAAGCCTCTGTTGGAAAGAAAAGATTTAAACCATGAGAGTGCAGTGCCTGTGATGCCTATAGAAGCCAGAGTGGAAATGAGAATGGAATGGTTGACCGTATCAAAGGCAGCTGATAGGTCCAGTAGAATGAGGAGGAAGGATTGACTTTTGTCAAGGCCCATTAGTATGAAGTCAGACATGGAGATGAGGAGGGATTCTGTACTCAGTGATTTGCGAAATCCGTATTGTGATGGGAATAGGATTTTGTTTTCTTCAATGTAGTCGGAGAGTTGAGTGTTGACAACTTTTTCTAGAATCTTGGCTATGAATGGGAGATTGGCGATAGGATCGGAAATTGTTGGGGTCTTTGGGGTCCAAGTTGGGTTTTCTTAAGTAGAAGGTTTGATGGAGGCCAATTTGAGGTCGTCAGGATATAGTCCTTGGGAGAGTGAGCAATTTATGATGTCCGTCAATGATTTGCAATGGAGTCCAGGGATAGCCAGGAGCAGTTTGGTGGGGATGGGTATCCAAAGGATGGGAGGACGGTTTCATTCTTTTTAAAAGTGCTTGTATTTCTAAGATAGAAATGGGTTCAAGAGTTTCCAGAGCTTTGTTATTGGTGGATGACTGTTGAAGAGACTGGTAAAAAGTAGGGTCGGTGGGGATAGTAGGCAGTTGTGTTAAAAGGCTGTTGACTTTGTTGTAAAAGTGAAGAGCAAGTTCTTCAGCTTTGGGTTGAGCTAGGTCGTTAGGAATCTCCTGTGGGTTGGTTTTGATGAGATTGGAGACATAGGCGAAGAGGGCTTTTGCGTCGAAAATTAAGTGATGAATCTTGGATGCATAGTAGTCTCTTTGAATTTAGATGTAGTAGACTTGTACTGGTGGAGGGAGGCTTTGTAGATGGATCGTGAATTGGTGTTAGGGGATTTGCGCCAGTTGCTCTCTTTCTGTCTAAGACTTTGCTTTAGCTTTCTTAGTTCTTCTGTAAACCATGGTTGCCTTTTGGATGCGTTTGGCAGTGATTTTTGGTTGCTAATGGACATAACTTGTTGGCTATGGAATCTGTGATGGCGATCCAAGAGTGGAGAGCTGTGTTCGGGTTTGAGAGATCAATGGATGGTAGTTGAGAGGCTAGGTGTGAGCTAAGGTCTTCTGTAGAACAGGATCTTCTGTATGGGAAAGATGGTAAGGGCCCCTTTGGGGTGGAGGATTTTTTCAATGAAAATGAGGTTGAGATAAGTGAGTGATCAGACCAAGGGACCTTCTTGCTCTTGAGGCGCGAAGCATGTTTGATGCTTGAATTAATAAAGATAAGGTCCAGCGTGTGGCCGGCCTTGTGTGTGGGTTTGCTAACTATCTGTTTAAAGCCCAGGGCTGAGAGGGCTGAGAGAAATGATTCGCAACTGGATGATAGGGTGGGATTGTCCACATGCAGATTAAAATCTCCCAGGATAATTGCTGGAGCGTCCAGTTTGATGAGGGTTGTGATTATTTCTACTAGAGGGGGAGGGGTCTGTCTCAAGGAACGCGGAGGGGGCGTAGACAAGTAGGATTTGTAGATTTTCCGAGGTGAAGAAACCAATTTCTAGTTTAGACTTTGAAGTGAATGGGTGTAGGGTGAACCCGAGGTCTTTTTTTGATGCAAATAGGAGTCCTCCTCCTCTTTTTTTCAGACGGGGGATGGAGTAGATGTCATAGTCTGAGGTGGGAAGTTGGTTTATAATTGCTGTGTCCGTGGGTTTGAGCCATGTTTCCGTTATGGTACATATATCTGGTTTAGTGTCGAGGAGATAGTCGTTGAGGATGAGAGATTTCTTGGATAAAGATTTATCTGTAATAGGAATTAAAAAGAATTAGTAATTTACTCCAGGAAAGGAAAAGAAAAAATTGAGCGAATTAAGGACAAACAGGAAAAACCTTGTACAATTGAAAAGAGAGACTAATCCTAGTACTTTACACTATATGCCTCGTACCTAATGCTAATATTCAAGGGGGGTGAGAATCAAGGAAGATTCGTATTGTGAAACTTCAAAATAAACGTATTTTTGACCATTTCTCCAGATTTGACACTTACATGGATATTTTATTGTCATCTTTCCACCTTTACTTTCCACTTCTGATCTTAACTCTAAAAATGTTTTCCTTCTTAATTGAGTCATTCTGGAAAGATCGGGATTAATCCATATCTTTCCACCATGAAACTACTCTAACCTTCTCCTCATAAATAATCTAAACACAGCGTCTCTATTGGTTGCAAATACAAAGGAAACGTGTAAAGTTGTTCTGGTATCTATCTTAGGCCTAGATTTATCAAAATGCGGTAAGTACCGCATGCGATAGCAAAAGGGGTGTGTTTTATGCTAATGTAGTATTTATTGCAGTTTGTGATAATTACCTGTGCGAAGAGCTAAGTTAGTGCACATTGTGATACCATTTCAGATTCTGTGATAAGTGCCAAACCCAATGTATTTCCTGCAGTCAACCACTGGGGGACCTGTTTTTCAATGATCCCAGACATATATGAGAGAGAGAGAGAGAGAGAGAGAGAGAGAGAGAGAGAGAGAGAGAGAGAGAGAGAGAGAGAGAGAGAGACTGGCCATAATAGCATGTCCCATACATAGGTATTTGTATCCCTAGGATAGGCCCACCTAGTAACTCGAGGTGGGGATTAGGTAAGAGTGTAGGGGGTTAGGGGTCGCTTTCACATTGTACATGAGACGTACGAACAGAACAGTGGTCTCTTGTGAAGATTAGCTGGCCTTCGGAGTGAGGAAACTCACTCCAAGATGAGATTTGGGCAAGGGTCTCTCATCCTAGCTTGATGGACTCTACCTGGTCTGCATATACAAGGCTGATTCACCATTATTTGTGTTTTCTCCTTTGCAATTATATTCATCCACAAGATTGTCTTTAATATATTCTAGGTTAAGCTCATCATCTGGCCTAGCATCATGTGCTGTTACGAGTGCCTCATAACACTCTGGGAGACCACTGAGTAGCAGGGCTGCAACATTAAAGTCTGTAATTTCTTCTCCTATGCCACTCAGTCTTTCCACCATTTCTAAGGCACATCTTATATAATCCTGCATGCACTGGCCTTTGAACAGTTTAGTTTTGAACAGCTTTCTAAGAAAATACAGCTTTTTACTTAAATTTGCTCTGTCATGCACCTTCTTCACTTTATTCCACATTTGTTTGGCTATTACACATTTACAAATATGTACAATCTGATCATCATTAATGCTGAGAGAAATAGTACTTTGAGCTTGCTGATGTTTCCCAGCCCATTCCTGTGTGACTGGAGGAGGGACAGCCTCTTCTATACATTTCCTTCCTATATAAGAAGTATCTTTACCTTAAATTTACATGTCTGGTAGTTTTGGTTAGTCATATGAGCAACTGCAAGCTTGGATGCAATACAGCGATGGCTGACATTTCCTGGACTCTGGGGTTCTGTTTTGTTTTGCTCACTGAACTTCTGATTTTCAGCACTGCTCTGACTGCAGTCCTATATTTGTTACAATTCTGGGCTCATGACCTCATAGCAGAGAATTAGCAGAAATGCAAGTAAGACAAATAGAATCTGTAGATCACCTGGAATACCTTTAATAATATGCACAAAAAGATGGAGGCAGAACAACTTCCTGATTCTTGTACAGGGTGTAGAGGAAGTAGTCCCACCCTTTTTTTAAAAAATGTAAGCAATATAACACTGACAAACACAGTTTCTATACAATAAGAACATAAGAACATAAGAAAATGCCATACTGGGTCAGACCAAGGGTCCATCAAGCCCAGCATCCTGTTTCCAACAGTGGCCAATCCAGGCCATAAGAACCTGGCAAGTACCCAAAAACTAAGTCTATTCCATGTAACCATTGCTAATGGCAGTGGCTATTCTCTAAGTGAACTTAATAGCAGGTAATGGACTTCTCCTCCAAGAACTTATCCAATCCTTTTTTAAACACAGCTATACTTACTGCACGAACCACATTCTCTGGCAACAAATTCCAGAGTTTAATTGTGCGTTGAGTAAAAAAGAACTTTCTCCGATTAGTTTTAAATGTGCCCCATGCTAACTTCATGGAGTGTCCCCTAGTCTTTCTACTATCCGAAAGAGTAAATAACCGATGCACATCTACCCGTTCTAGACCTCTCATGATTTTAAACACCTCTATCATATCCCCCCTCAGTCGTCTCTTCTCCAAGCTGAAAAGTCCTAACCTCTTTAGTCTTTCCTCATAGGGGAGTTGTTCCATTCCCCTTATCATTTTGGTAGCCCTTCTCTGTACCTTCTCCATCGCAATTATATCTTTTTTGAGATGCGGCGACCAGAATTGTACACAGTATTCAAGGTGCGGTCTCACCATGGAGCGATACAGAGGCATTATGACATTTTCCGTTTTATTCATCATTCCTTTTCTAATAATTCCCAACATTCTGTTTGCTTTTTTGACTGCCGCAGCACACTGAACCGACGATTTCAATGTGTTATCCACTATGACACCTAGATCTCTTTCTTGGGTTGTAGCACCTAATATGGAACCCAACATCGTGTAATTATAGCATGGGTTATTTTTCCCTATATGCATCACCTTGCACTTATCCACATTAAATACTAGTACACAGCTGAGAACAGTTTTTTAATAACAGACTGGACTCAAAATACAGGTCTAAGAAGTGTCTTATTGTGGATTGGTAGCTGGATGAAAAACAAGAAGCAGAGGATAAGACTAAATAGTCAGTTTTCTGCATGGAGAAAAGTCATTAGTGGAGTTTTCCAGGAGTCTATATTGGGACCTGTGCTTTTAAGCATATTCATAAATTATCTCAAGAAAGGAACGATAAGTGAGGTGACCAAATTTTCAGATGACATAAAATTATTTTTAGTTATTAAACAGCAGTGGATTGTAAAGAACTGCCAAACAACCTTGTGAAACTAGGAAGCTGGGCTTCTAAATGGCAGATGCAATTTAATGTAGACAAGTGCAAAGTAATGCACATAGGGAAAGATATTCATAAGTATGGGTACATTATGCAGGGTAGCATTTCAGCGGTCACCACCCAGGTAAAGGACCTCAGAGTCCTTCAAGACACTACCTTTAAATCTTTGTCTCAGTGTGCAATGGCAGTCAAAAAGACAAAGGAATTATTTAGAGAACGACACCAAGAATATCATAATGCTTTTATACAGATTCATGGTGTGATCACACATTGTGTGTAGTTCTACTCGCCCCATCTCAAGAAAAGATATAGCAGAAATCGTACAAAGAAGGGCAATAAAAATGATAAAGAGGGTGGAAAGCAGTTTTACAGAGAAAGGCTAAACAGACTAGGGCCCTTTAGCCTGGAAAAGAGATGACTGAGAGGGCATATAATTTATAAAATCATGAATGGGGTACAACTGGTAAATAGGAATTGGTTATTTATTCTTTCAAACAATACTAGGAATAGGGGACACTCCATGAAATTAGCAATTGGTAATTTAAAACAAATTGTAGGAAATATTTCACTCAACACACAATCAAGCTATAGAAACTGTTGCCAGAGGATGTGATCAAGGCATTAACATAGTAGGGCTCAAAAGAGGACTGGACAAGTTCGTGAAGTCCAGCAACAGTTATTAGCCAAATAGACAGTTATTAGCCAGGTAGACTTGGGGAAAGTCAACACTTATCCCTGGGAATGTGATACAAGAAAAAGATCAACTATTAGGGATCTGATGAGTACTTGTGACTCAGACTAGCCACTGCCAGAGACAGAATTATAGGTTCTATGGACCTTAATCTGAGCCAGCATGACATTTCTCATGTTCTTATATCCTTTTGAATGTGTGGTCTTTATAATTGTACTCAAAACTCCAAATGTCTCACCAGAGAATTATACAGAGGTAATATCACACCCCTTTTCCTACTGTTCACTCCTCTCCCTATGCACCCACGCATCCTTCTGGCTTTTGCCATCACTTTAACTCAGTGGTGTCGCTAGAACTGAATTTTATGGAGGTTCCTAAGTTAACATGGGTGGGCAGTAGTCATATAGATCTAGGCCTTACTAGTTGTAATTTTATCGATAAATAATGCCTTAGAGTGCACCTGACAATGGTTTTCTAAGTAGGATGTAACAAGCATCATGCTTCATGAATGACTCTTTAAAATATTTGAATTCAATTATTTCAAGCACCTACCAACATTAAAAAGCCTTATTAATCTGTAGTAATATATTTTATATTTATTGCAGTTTATAAATACACAATATCATATAAAAAGTAAACAAAACATACTTAACGGAAATATCAGATCCACTCATAGAAAAAAACAAATTAAAATGTATTCTTTTATGATTCCTCTTTCCAAACATTATACCAGGACCTAGAACACTAATATACCACCTTCTGGGCAAACGACATACCAGACTGCTACAAACCACTACAGAAAAACTACACACTAGACGAAACACTGCACCTCTGTCATACATGTTCAACACAGACAGACCCTTAACTAATACAGAATAACAGACTACAAATTAGAAACAGAAACATGCAGACAAAACTGAAATGGAAAGCCTGAGAAATCAGACTCTGAACAGTGGAATACTGAAGAAAAAGCAAAATACAAATACGTAAAAAATGCACATTCCCAAAGATGGCAAATTGCAATCACTGAAAATTTGCCAGGCTCGGGTAGTATGATTATCTACCCTAATATAAAGTATTGTACATATTTGTCCAATTTACAGAAATGTATTGTGGGATTTACTTATTCATTGGTTAATCAGTGTCTGACAGATTTTAAAAGCCCTACGCATGCCAAAGACAGGAGATACCTGTGTGACCTGGCCTGGTGCACACCGTGTAAATTTTAAAAACCTCGCTAATGCTCGCATATCTCCTGGTATGTGCACAAATCATAATGTTCAAAAAGGGGGTGGGTAATAGGCAAGCCAAATTTGTAATAAAAAGACTGTGTGATAGTATTTATGTGCACAAGCACGTGCCAGGTGCCCCTAACCACGGAGCATTGCTTCTGCTATGGATGGCATGTAAGTAATAAAATAACAAAAACTAGGCTAGTCAGTGGGGTTTTAAGGGTCAGGGCTAATAGGTTAAAAGGGAGGCAAGTTCTCTAGGGGCTAACTGGGAATGAACTGGGGAAACAGGTAATTGTGTCGGCACGGATATCTAATAAAATCACCCCCACTTACGCAACAGAGGTGGCATTTGCGCTCACATGCACGCGCCAATATAAAGTCATGTGCTCATGTACGCGTGTATAGCCGATTTTATAACAGGTGCACGTGTCCTTGTGTGTGAGCCAGTAAAAGTGTGCACGTGCGCACATGCACAGGTCTTTAAATTCACTCTAAGACGGTAACTTTTAAACAGGTGAGCAGGAACACGTGTGCATGCGTTAGTCTAACTGCGCCCAGGGACACAGCTATTTTATTACATGCACACATATATGTCTGCATGTTATAAAATAGTCTGACCATGCCTACATGTGCGCACAATTTTTAGTGGATGCATGCAAATACCGCTTCTACCATGTATGTGGGGAGATTTTAAAAGACACGCAGACCAACGCTATTACCAGTTTTACTAGTTTGTTCCCAATTCACCCAGGTAAGGAATAGGACTTCCAAACCTTCCTAGTTTAATAGCCTTCCTTCTCCCCTATTAGCCCTGGCCCTTAAAACTCCGCTGATCAATTTGTCTTTATTTTATTACTTGCATGTCATCCATTGCAGAAGTGCGTTTTGCAGCAGGGGACCCTGGTGCATGCCTGTTGCATGTAAGTATTTATGCACAGATTTCAACGTGAAATCCAGGAGTGCTCATGCCCATTCCTCACCCCTGTTTTGGAACTTTTCATTTGTGCGTGTAGTTGCAAGTATGCGCGAATGCGGGCGGCTTTTAAAATCCACGCAGCCTGACTTGTGCACATATTTCCAGGCTTTGGCATGTGTCAGATTTTAAAATTCACCTTTAAGAGGACAAAACTGTTGGTTGTCAACCGAATGCTAAGATTTTAAGGGTCTTCATTTGCGGTCCACGCTGGGTTAATCTGGGTCCCTTCAGTTATATTTCTTAAGTAATAGCTATATAAATAATGCAACAAGAAGCCAGTGGAGGATTACATGAGAAACATGAAGAATAAATATTAGGCAGCAAATATAGAAATTTGAAGTTGATGTAACACCCCAGGCATGCAGTTCTGTAGTGGCTGTTTATTGTTAATGTTTTTGTTAACTGTTCTACTGAAAACACTTGTGGGTATTTGTAAATTGACAAATATACGATAGCTTTCTGCAGTTTGTCAAAGATAGAGGCAGCTATTTCTCAGAAATAGGAAAATACCATCCCTGACTTTTTAAAGATTGTTTGTTTATTTTATCATGAAGTCTTTTCAATGCAAACATTTAGGCAGCAACTTTCAAACCGGCGCCGGGCGCACATTGGTGCAGTTACATCAGCCCGCGCCCAGGGACTCGGCCATTTTATGACATACGTGTGCATATGCATGTTATAAAATAGCCTATCCATGTGCACATGTGCACCCCATTTTCAGTGGGCATGTGCGAGCAAATCCCGCTTCTACCACGTAAATTGGGAAATTTTAAAAGAGGCACGTGCCGACACCATTCTCAGTTTTACCAGTTCATCCCCAGTTTGCCCATTTAAGAGATAGGTCCTCTAACCCCCCATGGCTTATTAACTTTCACTACCCACAGTTAGCCCCAACCCTTAAAACCCTGCAGTTCTGCTTATTTTTCTTTCTTTTTTATCTTACACCATAGCCGAAGTAAAGTTACACAGCAAGAGGCCTCGGCACACACTGGATCGCATCAGTATTTACGTGCACATCTCAGGTTTACGCCCTGAAATGCCCATGCCCCACCCTTTTTGAAAACTTTTGAGATGTGGGCGCTCCGGAAGATTCGGGCATATTCTCTGCAGTGTTTAAAATACGCTCGGCACAAGTGAGTCTGACATATTCGCACATTTCATAATTAATGCATGCGTTGGGCTTTTAAAAGTTACCTTAAAGCCTCTTAATTTGAATAGCCTAAATAACCCAATTAAAAAGAAGAAAATTCTAAATTATTTACAAAAGGGAAGTACTGAGATAATTCTTTTGTAAGAATACTTATGTGAAAAACATGAAAAACTGAAACAAAGATGGCTTTAAACATCATGCTTTTTGCTGGCAATTGGAAACAAAAATAAGGTCACATTTCTGATAAAAGAAAACTCCAGATATTAATTTACTTTCACAGAAATCACATAAGGATTTTAAACAGGTATAAACCACAGCATAGGTGAATTAGTCAACCTTATTAAACATTCATGATGTATAAACATGCCAATTTAAATATACATCCTTCAGAATCATAAAATACAACGTCATCACTACATTTAGTCAGCTAAAAAGAGGCGTGATAGAGATGTTCTGGAGATATGGTTAAATTATAGATGTAAATGCTGATGTTTAGTGCTGGCCAGCTAAAGAGAGCCAGGTAAGTGATTGGAAAAATATATGTCCTAAAGTTATTTGGATACCTTTATTTGGGTATAATCAATGGAATACTTGCCTGGGGAAATTTCACTGAGTATCCAAAGTTATCCTAGATAACTTTACCTGAACAACTTTCCTGCTAAGCGGATTGCTTAATGTTGACCTCTAATCTTCTACAGTAGATTCCCCTGAGTTGTTTCAAACATTTCCAAATAGTGGTATAATGCTGGCCACCCAGCAGGGAAGAGAGAAACTTTCTCTGTGTGTGTGTGTGTGTGTGTGTGTGTGTGTGTGTGGGTGGGAGGAGGAGGAGGATGGTGAGTTAGAGGGGAGTTGATGGGGCAATTGTTTCAAGGAATTGGGAGGAAGGGAGGTCCACAGAAGTGATATCAGGTCCCCATCTCAACTTCTGAGTGTGGCAAGATGAAGGAATAATTTCAGGGTGGCTGTCAGCTCCACCTCAGCTTTACTTTTGAGAGAGGCAGAAGGCAGGGACAATTGTGGTGAGGGTGGAGGGGGTGGGAGGGGCTTAAACTTTTATTTTAATTTGAAGAGGGAAGAAGATTAAGTGGACTTGCATTTCTTTCAGTGCTAGCTGAATAAATTTAGACAGTCATCTTTGAGCAGCCAGATTTAGCCTGCTAATTTCACTTAGCTAGCTGCATTCAGCTGGAAATCTGCTTAATTTAATCAATCAAACTTTGGCTGGCTAAGTTAGGAAGTTAACTATTTTTTGAACACAGACCTCACTGGGTTTTACGCACTACAACACATTACAAAACTATTGTAAAAAAGCATTGTCCTCTGTGCATCTTTTGCTCAGAAAAGTCAATTGCATTACATAAATAAATGCTGAATTATTTTTAAGCACTTCATGATGTGCTGGTGTCTCTACTCTGTCATCTCCTCTGTCTCTATCCCTCTCTCCTATTTCTTGATATCTCCCCTCAATGTACTCCACATCCCTCACAATTTCTGTTGGTTGCAGCAGCCCTATCCTCGATGTGTAAGCTTCAATGCATCCTGCTAAGTCCTTTCAATAGCATTTGAGATAAATGTTAACACCTGGCTCAAGGCATGAAGGCATATATTACTAAACAGTCAGCATTAGCAAGTGTGTGCTAAATAGGAGCTCATACCCATCCCTGGTTAGAGGGGGAGGCCACAGCAGTGGAGATGCTCTGCCTTCGCGGAGGTGTTAAGAGGCTGGTGAGAGAGTTGGTGAGCTCAGTTTAAGCTAGGAACAGTCCTCCCACCAGCTTCTTCTTTTGATGGTTTTCTAGTTGAGCAGTAGGCCAGGCAGCCACTAGATCTTTTTTGTTGATTCAATAACTTTGTGTGAGGAGGTCAGTTAAGCTGCAACTCTCCTTGTCTTTACCTGGTTTCCTGGTGCACTGCGATCTTTTAGCAGCCTGGCATATCCTACCAGTGGATAGCTAGCTTGGGGAAAGGGCTAATGAGGTTCCTGGGAGCATGACTGAGCTTAGCTCCTTCTGCGGAAGACATTCCTAGTACGCTCTTGCTCTCTCTTACACTGTTTTCTGTGTTCTTGTGCTGGAAAGGGGTTTTGCTTCTGCCTACTGTTAAGTGATGCTAGGAGTTAGGTGAAGTTAGGAGTGGAGTTAGGTGAAGTTAGGTAATATTAGGAGTGGAGGAGTAGTCTAGTGGTTCCAGCAGTGGGCTATAAACCAGAAGACCCAGTGCTCAAGTCCCACTGTCATTTCTTATGACCTTGGGCAAGTCAATTTACCCTTCATTGCCTCAGGTACAAACTTACAGGGTTATTTTCTAAAGGTTTATCGCACGCGATACGGCTGTATCGCGTGCAATAAGCCTCTATTGCACGCAAAAAGGCCCTTTTCGCATGCGATAGCATGAAAATTCGAGTCGGGGCAGAGTTGGAGCGGAGTCGGGGCGGCGAGGGGGCGGACTCGGCGGTGTCTTCGCTGGTGGCGATAAGGTTAGTAACGTTATCATCGCCAGTAGCGCACCGAATAGCACCACCTTTCACGATGGTGCTATTCTGTGTGAAAGCCGGCAGCAAACACACTGCGGTGGTACGAAGGCTGCGGGCTTTCGCAGCCCCCCCTCGCCCCCCATCCCCCGTTTTCGCTGGATTCATTATTCAGCGATGAATGATGAATCCTGGCCTTAGATTGTAAGCCCTCTGGGGATAGGGAAATTCCTATAGTACCTAAATGTAATCTGCTTTAAAGTGCTGCAAAAAGTGAAATATAAAAATCAAAATAAATAAATGCTGGAGGGAGGTGTTCACCCCATTGCTGGGGGCAACTGGTGTCTGTGAGGTGCAGTGACTGATTTCTTCTTCAGCATGCAGGCTAGCTGACTCAAAGAAAATAAATAAAAGAAGACCGTTTTGTTTTTTGCGGCTCTTCTACATGGGGAAAGGGGTTTGAATCCCTGTGCTGAGGTTCCTGGAGGGCCTGGCTCCACACATGAAGCATTTTTGTTTGCTTGCGGTTCCCTTTGGTACTTATAGGGACAGCTTCAGGCTGCCTTGTAAAAACAGTAGTGAGATTTATGGTTCTTTTCCATTCTTCCACAAAGAACATGAGCTACTTTTATGGCTTGGTAGGTGGAGTGGAGGGAGGAGGGAGGTGGTAGGTATAAGCAGGACAAGAAAAGAAAAGAACAAGGGATGTACCCTGCCCAGGTATGGATATTGCTACCTCCCCTTCCCCCAGCTCCAGGTGGCTTTACCATTACAGACCTGCTTTTTAATTGTAAAGCAAGGAGAGGTGGGACAGGGATAAAGAGGGCAACCTGCCATTCTTCTAGATTGTCTTGACCAGTGCAATGATTAAGATGAATAAAGTAAAAAGCTTTTTTATAAGCAATTCACTGGTTAAGATGTCTAGTGCTGTGTAATATGCTCCCTGGGCTTGAATCCACACTCTTGTCAAACAAGTAGCTTTAAAAAGAAATACTTTAAGTTGTTTTATTAATTTATTGTTATACCTTTCTGGGTTGAGTTAATAGCTATATGCTATGTGGCATAGCTCACAAGGGACCCATTTTGTGGGTGTAGGCCTGGGCCTCTCCCCCATTGTATGTTCCTGGGGTGCAGTATTATACATATAAAAAAAAAGAGCTACTTGTGGCTTGGAGGCATTCAGGCCTCCATTAAGGTTTGAAGGGATCTAGCCATGTTGAGCATTTAGCTGTAGTTGAAGAATGCAATTCCCACTGAGGGCCTCATTTTCTAAAGTATCGCAGGCCTGCGATACTTTAGAAGATTTTTTTATTTTATTTAAGGTATTTATATACTGCTTTTTAAAAATTTTTTTTATCAAAACGGTTTACAGTAGTTAAAATAAGATAAAAATAAAATGCAAATTAAATTAAATAATAAAAAAGTACATAAATTTAGTTAAGTAGCCAGATAATTACTAGCTTAAAATAAAATTCTTAATTAAAAGATAAAACAATAATAATAATAACAATAGTAGTAGCGTGCCATGGTAAACGGAATAGGAAAAGTAAAAAGGCGAGAGGGGGAGGGAAGAGGTGATGAGTTATCAGATAAATATATCCCAAAAAAAATGAAGGGAATGAAAAAAGATTGAATGAAAATTGAGGTATTATATGTCAAGTGAGGAGAATTGGGGTAATATGTGTCAAATGGATGGGGTTGAAGAGGTGGAAACTTCTGTTTTGTTGGAAGAATTCTTAGAGGAGTTATTAAATGCATGTTGAAAAAAGTATGTTTTCAGAGCTTTTTTGAAGTGATGAGGGTTCGATATTAGACGGAGAGGGTTGGGTAAAGAGTTCCAAAGAGATGGTCCTGCTACTGAAAATGCTCTCTTTCTGGTTATGTCTAATCTGGCCTGTCGTGGTGATGGAATGTCTAGAAGATTTTGAGTGAGTGATCTTAGATGCCGGGTGGGTTTGTAAATACGAAGTAAGGTGCATAGCCAGGTGGAGGAAGAATTATAGATTAGGCTGTGAATGATTGAGAGTATTTTGTATTTTATCCTGTATTTTATGGGTAGCCAGTGAAGAGATTGTAAAATAGGAGTTATATGATTGCGAACAGGGGTACCAGATAATAAGCGAGCTGCACTATTTTGGACTAGTTGTAGTGGGTGAATTGATGAATCGGGTAAACCTAGGTAGAGTGCATTACAATAGTCTAAACCAGAGAAGATAAGAGATTGGAGAACAGTTCTGAAATCACGATAGAAAAGAAGAGGACGAAGTCGTTTCAAAAGTTGTAATTTATAAAATGATTTCTTTGTTAGGGAGGAGATTTGTTGTTTCATGGATAGGTCTGTATTTATAGTTACACCTAGATTTATGGCATGACAAGTTATTGGGATAGTTGAGCCGTTGAAAGTAAAGTGAGATGGAGGGCCTATAGAAGTATCTGAGATAGATGTTAAGTGTACTAATTCGGTTTTTGATGGATTGAGTTTCAGACGGTTATGGGATACCCAAGAGTTAATAGTAGATAGATAGAGTGAGACTAACGATAAAGTATCGGACCAGGAAGTTTTGTAGGGGACAAGAAATTGAATATCGTCTGCATAGATTTTAAATTGTAAGTTGAGTGAAGATAGGATATGACAAAGCGGAAGAAGATATATATTGAATAGTATGGGGGATAATGATGATCCTTGGGGAACGCCAGATGGAATTGTATAATGAGTAGAAGATTGATGGTTGATATTGACTTGCTGAGGGCGGTCTGTAAGAAAAGATAAAAACCAATTTAGTACTGTACCAGTAATGCCTATTGCTTGTAAACCTGAAATGAGGATTTGGTGATCAACCGTATCAAACGCTGCTGAAATATCTAAGAATACTATGATATAATCTGTATATTAGTCAAATGCCCGGAATAATGTATCGAAGGTAGATAGAAGAAGTGTTTCTGTAGAATGTCCCTTTCTGAAGCCATGCTGATTGATGTGAAGAATATTATTTTCGGATAAAAAATCGGATAGTTGACGTAGTACTGCAGATTCTATTAGTTTAGCTAACGATGTGAGTGTGGCAATAGGTCTGTAGTTATTGAGGTCGGTTGTGCCTTTTGTCTTTGATTTTAGAATAGGTAAGATAGATGTTTTTTTCAGATTATGTGGAAATTGTCCTGTTTCTAGTGATTGGTTAACTAGACTGCTAAGAAAGGGGTATGCATGATGACCAATAGCTTTAAAGAAGGCTCCTGAGCAAGGGTTATAAGGTGAATTTGAAGGTTTTTGTTTACTAATTATAATTTGAATTGAACTGTCAGAGACCGGGGTGAATTCAGACCATTGATAATCAGGTTCTTTCTTAACACTGGTAGGATAGGGCAGTTGTGAAAATTCTATGGAAATGTTAGTTACTTTTGTTTTAAAGTGGTTGGCGATTTTATTACAGAATGTTATATCATGATCTGTGAAGTTTTCATTGTATGGAGTAATTAATGTTTTAACTATATTAAACAGAGCATTGGGATTTCCATTGGCTTTAGAGATTATATTTCCATAATACAGTTTTTTGGCTTGATTTACTTCTTTGTAATAGTGTCGGAGGGTACATCGGTACACGTTTTTTGCTTCAATTGTTTTCTTATGTGGCCATTTTCGTTCCAGTTTTCTAAGGTGTGTTTTAAGATGATGTAATGGTTTTGAGTACCAAGGAGCATTGGACTTCTGTTTCCTATTGTTTGTTTGATATTTTTTGTATGGGGCAATCAAATCTAACGTTGAAGTAATAGCTAAATTCCAGTTTGACACTGAGTCTTCTATGTTTGATGATATGGAGATAGGTAGGTTAGGTATAACTGCTTCTACAAATGAATCTTAATTAATAAATTTCCTTTTAAGTATTGTAGGTTGTTTTCTAGATGTGTGTTTACTATGTTCTGTACTAAAAGAAAAATTAATTCTGTGATGGTCTGACCAGGGGACGGGGGTAACTTTAGTGTCCTTCAGAATTGGTGTAAGATGAGGGGCGGGGGGCCGAAACGGGGGGAGGGCCTGCGCTAGCCGGCAGCGATCGCACCGTCGCGGTGCGATTGCTACCGGTTTCGCACCCAATAGCGCCACCATAGGAGGTGTAGCTATTGGGAGCGAAAGCTGACGCGAAAAGGCACTTACCTTTTTGCTGTCCATGGCATCGGCGCAGAGTCGGACCCGTGACGCCCCAACTCCTCCTCTTCCGGGGCCGACCCCGCCCCCATCCTCGTATCGCACGCGATAAGGGACTTTTCGCGTGTGAAAGGTCCCTTATCGCATGCGAGCGGCGTGGAAAATGAGGCCCTGAGTGAGGCCACAGAGCAAACTTCCTTTCAGGTAGCCAGCCATTCAAGGGCAGCAGCTCTCTGCAAGCAAGCAGTGTGGGCAGCAACATGAGGTCCCTATGTGGTGACGCTTAGCCACATGGTTATCACCCATATTGTGGGTGGTAGCATGGTAAATGATGGTAGATAAAGACCATCATTCACTCAGTCTACCCAGCAATTGCTTATGGTGGTCATCCCCATTTCTACTGTTAAGGATAGTACCTTCCACTTTGTGCAGGTTACCCACATACAGAAATTATACCTAAAGTTAACATAGATCACCCATTTTCTCCACTTGGCTGTACATTTATGGACTGGCCCCCTATCGGGGGGGCCAGATCTGGGCAGTTCTAGCTCTGTCCCATGACTGAGGAGATAGAGAGGGCCCTGGTTGGGGGAGGCTAATATTGGACCCTAAGCAATGTGGGTGCACAGAAGCATGGGGTAATGTATATATGCAGCTCTACAGGAAAGCAGAGCCTGGTGTGTGATGGAACCAAGCTATTTGTCACAATGCCTTCTTCACTTCTATTGTGTTTTTTTATTTCCATCTTCTCTGTGGAAAGGCCATTACATGCATCTAGGACTCAATTCACAAATGGCTGCCAGTGATAGTAGCTTCTGATTACACAGGGACAAAAATAAAAGAAAAAAGAAAAAAACAACAGATAAGGATTGCAAAGCCCATCTAAGATTTCCCCTTCTGTCAGCCCCATCTTCGGAGTCTGCAATTAAATATTATGGTATTTTAGGGCATTCTGTGTTCTCCATTGGATTTCATTTGATGTCCATCATCAAATCCATGCTGCCTAGTGGAAGAGCTGCATGCCAATGGAATTTGGTTTATAATTAGATGCTGGTTGCCTTCCAGACCAAACCTAAGTTTCTAAAGCTACATCCAGCTGTAGAGCACCTGTCACAGAATTGTTCAATCTTGCAGAGTGTCACATATCAGTAGCCAAGTGGTTAAGAAAGTTTCTCCATATAAATAAAATATTATTTAAATAATTCACATGCCATATGTCTTCATGAGAGAAAATAAGAAATTGTCAAAGACAATTTTCTAGTTAATTTCAAATTTATTATTTCTGTTGTGCTGAGTGTGTTTTAGTGTGCCCTTGGGCCTCAGCCCAACCCCAGATGAATCCAGGACCGCACCGAGAGTTGGTGACGTGTCCCAGGATGGCAGAGAAATGGTCTTACCCTCTGCCGGGCCTGCAAGCTCCCAGCGCCAACAACATGATGATGTTGGTAGTAGAATGGTCCTCCGACCATTCCGAGCCCTTTCGGACCTGCCACTTGGATCGGCATGGAGCAGCAGGCCGGCCTGAGGATGAGGGCAGATGGAGACCTTGACACGAAGACATGATACCAAGATTGATGCAACGGCATCACATTCGAGGGTTGAAGCGAAGACATAACACCAAGGCTATAGAAGACATGACACCAGGGCTGTTGAAGACATGACACCAAGGCTGATGCAACGGCATCAGAGACAAGATGAGGAACTTGACAACGTCCAGATGAGATGAGAAGCTGGGCAGGTAGACATTGACACTGTCTCTCAGGGTGCCCTAATCAGCCCACCTTCACGGGCGGACCCAAGGGGCTGGTCGCGAACCAACCTGTCCCACTACGCGCCCTACACAGCCCAAGGAGGCTGGTCATGGACCATGAGGAGAGCGGAACAAGCGCAGGGAAGAATCCAGCCGAGGCAGAACTTCGACGACGGAGCCAGATGTCATCCGAAGCACCAGAAAGGCTGACAGGACAAGACGGTTCAGGAGCACAGGACACCAGTCCACTGCCGGCATCTCCCATGACGAAGCTGCGTCACCCAGAGATCCACGGCTGGCAGAACAGAAGGCTCCAGAGCAAGAATGAACACCAAGGAGGGCTAGAACACCAGGAAGCGAGACATCAGGAGATGAGACACCAGGACACCTGGACGGGGACCTCAGGCAATGAAGACATGGCATGACGAGACGACAAGATGAGACGAGGAGCTCCACAAAGAAGACAGAAGACCTGATGGAGCTCTGGCAGGCAGGGGCCTCCAGGACTGAAGACACTCTGATGCAAGGCCAAGAACAATGGCAAGTCCAGCCCTTTTATAGGGCTGCAACAGGAACCAGTCACTAGGTGGGGCCCAGGACATATCCGGCTGTGGGCCCTTTAAATTCTGAAGAAAGGCACGACTGCGTGCCTAGAGGAAGCAGGAAGGAAGCTGTGCAGGACCGTGGACAGCAGTCCTGCACTGATGTCCAGACGAAGACGCAGTGCTGGGCCTGATAAGCAGTCCCCGATGATGGCAGCGGCTCCAGCCGCTGCAGGAAGCCCCGGGGGCGGCTTCAGCTGCCAATCCAGGCCGGGGCTTGTGGCCTCCGGTTGTGAAGATCACGGGGACGACGGAAGTGGCTCCGTGCCACGAAGATGGCAGGCGGAAGTCCACAGCTCCAGCCATGGTGAAGATCAAAGCAGAATGGGCGGCCTCCGGACCACGAAGGCAATCGAGTCCGCGGCTTCAGCCGCATAGGCAGGCCCGACCTCGGCAGTGTCCGGCCACGTCGGGCACATAAGCATGGGGAAAAAGGTGAGTGCCTGCTCGCGGGGAGACCCATGGGCAGTGTCGTTAACAATTTCCAAAGTGACCGAAAATTAAGAGAAAATTGAAGATATTTTCATTGACAATATCCAGTTGTTCGCATTTAAAGCAAGGAAATTTAACTCTTCAAGCAGCAATCAGAATTTTTTCTCAGATTAACAAGGAATATTCACAAATACTAAATCCTTTCATATATATGCTTACTCTCTCTAGGATTGACTCTTGACTTGCTAATTTCAGATATCCTAAATACATATATGACATACTATGAAATATAATTCAAACAAATATGGATTATCAATAGACAGATAAATAACTGTACAATTATATAGTGTAGTTAGTGTAGCTGGGTTTAAAAAAAAGTTTGGATAAGTTATTGGAGCAGAAGTCCATTAACTGCTATTAATCAAGTTGACTTAGGGAATGGCCTCTGCTATTACTGGCATCAGTAGCATGGGATCTTCTTAGTATTTGGATATTTTCCAGTTTCTTGTGGCTTGGTTTGGCCTCGGTTGGAAACAGGATGCTGGGCTTGATGGACCTTTGGTCTATCCCAGCATAGCAATTTCTTATGCTCTTATATATCCCAAATAAAATAGACATATCATTTAACGGACTGTTGAACTAAAACTGAGACTTACAGGGTCATTTATCAAATTGCATTATGGCGATTTTTGTATGCGTTAAGGCGGTGAGATTTATACAATGTTCTCTCAACCTAGCTTGTTACCCAGGTAGAGAGTCCATCAAGCTAGGTTGAGAGAACATTGTACAAATGTCATTGTTGTGTGAGTTTCCTCACTCCGAAGGACATCAAATCTTCACAAGAGTGTACTGTTCTGTTCATATGTCTCACTCTGCATGTAAAAGTGGCTCCTAACCCCTACACTACTACCTAAACCTCACCTCGATTTACTAGGAGGGCCTGCTATAGTAGCATAAATAGCTAACTACTACAAGGGCCTCTCTCTCTCTCTCTCAGTTGTAGAAGGGCTCTGACGGCTGGGCTTGGCCACATATCCTACTCCTCCTATTTTTCTCATTTGTATTACACCATGCGTTATGGTGCTTAACACATGTGAAAACACCATATAGCACTTTGATAAATACCCCCCTTAGTTTGAGGCAATTAAAAACATATATTTAACAATTAACCATCCTAGTAGTGAATAATAAAGCAAAATAAATTTTGGTTCATTTTTAGTTTTATCTTCAGAAAGAAATATATTTTAAAAGTGCTTTGACTTTAAAATAGTAACACTACACTGGCTTTTCACTTTAAGAATTGTAACAAATCTCTGTTGTCAAGGAGACTCTATAGCAGCGGCTTTTCCTCTTACAATTGCTCTGATGTTTCAACTAACTAATCTATAGTTTCCAAATAAAATGTTACTTTTCCCAAAAAAAAACACCTCAAATCTATTCTCTCATCATTCACAACACTATTATAGCACTCATTTACTTAAAATCCCATGAAAATCCTTCAGAACCTTCTTCAGTCTAATGTCTGAATTCAAAAACACCTCAGAACAATTTTAAAAGCAGCCACAAGCCTTTTTAACACCTCTTAGAAGTTTATCAATACAGAACAATCTCTTATGGATCTGTATTTTTTTACCTGGACTCCAGAACTACTTATAAATATAACTTTTTAAATAAACTTTTTCAAAGTCTCATTTTTACATGAATCATACTCTAAATAGGTCTTCTCATGGGCAATGTTCTCTCCACCTAGCTTGATGGGCAACAACAAGCTAGGTGGAGAGAACATTGTCCAAATCTCATCTTGGAGTGAGTTTCCTCACTCCGAAGGCCATCAAATCTTCATAAGAGACCACTGTTCTGTTTGTACGTCTCACGTTGAATGTGAAAGTGGCCCCTAACCCCCTACACTCTTACCTAATCCCCACCTCGAGTTACTAGGTGGGCCTATCCTAGGGATACAAATACCTATGTATGGGACATGCTATTATGGCCAGTCTCTCTCTCTCTCTCTCTCTCTCTCTCTCTCTCTCTCTCTCTCTCTCTCTCTCTCTCTCTCTCTCTCTCTCTCTCTCTCTCTCTCTCTCATCAGCTGTTTGGAATTGTTGTGGACTGTGATAAACCTTTACTGGACTCTAGTGCAAATGGAAGGGTTGTAGCTATTAGCCGTGCTAACTTTGCGGCACATGATAACTGTTTCCTGCTTTACATATGCTCCGCCCCTGGAATACGCAAATCGCATTAACAGCTGTTAGCGTGATTTGCAAATTTATCTCCCGCGGTAACTCCTTGGAAAGTGCCCACAAGTAACCTTCATTAATTTATTTTCCTGGGTAATTCTTTTGTTTGAAACGCTCTTTCATATCTGTTGCTCTCTCTTTATATACTTCTTTCTCCGTACACAAACATCGTAGTCTAAGGAACTGTGAGTAAGGCAAGTTATTCATCATACTCTTATTATGGCAACTAGGGATGTGAATCGTTTTAGGACGATTAAAATTATCGTCCGATAATTTTAATATCGTCTTAAACCGTTATGGAACACAATACAATACAGATTCTAACGATTTATCGTTATAAATCGTTAGAATCGTGAGCCGGCACACTAAAACCCCCTAAAACCCACCCCCGACCCTTTAAATTAAATCCCCCACCCTCCCGAACCCCCCCCCAAATAACTTAAATAACCTGCGGGTCCAGCGGCGGTCCGGAACGGCAGCGGTCCGGAACGGGCTCCTGCTCTGAATCTTGTCGTCTTCAGCCGGCGCCATTTTCCAAAATGGCGCCGAAAAATGGCGGCGGCCATAGACGAAAAAGATTGGACGGCAGGAGGTCCTTCCGGACCCCCGCTGGACTTTTGGCAAGTCTCGTGGGGGTCAGGAGGCCCCCCACAAGCTGGCCAAAAGTTCCTGGAGGTCCAGCGGGGGTCAGGGAGCGATTTCCCGCCGCGAATCGTTTTCGTACGGAAAATGGCGCCGGCAGGAGATCGACTGCAGGAGGTCGTTCAGCGAGGCGCCGGAACCCTCGCTGAACGACCTCCTGCAGTCGATCTCCTGCTGGCGCCATTTTCCGTACGGAAAATGGCGCCGGCCATACGCGTATGGCCGGCGCCATTTTCCGTACGAAAACGATTCGCGGCGGGAAATCGCTCCCTGACCCCCGCTGGACCTCCAGGAACTTTTGGCCAGCTTGTGGGGGGCCTCCTGACCCCCACGAGACTTGCCAAAAGTCCAGCGGGGGTCCGGAAGGACCTCCTGCCGTCCAATCTTTTTCGTCTATGGCCGCCGCCATTTTTCGGCGCCATTTTGGAAAATGGCGCCGGCTGAAGACGACAAGATTCAGAGCAGGAGCCCGTTCCGGACCGCTGCCGTTCCGGACCGCCGCTGGACCCGCAGGTTATTTAAGTTATTTGGGGGGGGGTTCGGGAGGGTGGGGGATTTAATTTAAAGGGTCGGGGGTGGGTTTTAGGGGGTTTTAATGTGCCGGTTTTTCGATTTTTCACGATTTTTAATGATTTTTCACGATATTTTACCCCCCCAAACGGCAACAATATGATTCCCTCCCCCTCCCAGCCGAAATCGATCGTTAAGACGATCGAGGACACGATTCACATCCCTAAGCAACTGGAGTAGTCTAGAAATTTGTTGGTGTCTTTAGGCTTCCTGTAAATCTCTGTATTAAATTTATTCTCTTTTAAATTTATCAATATGTCTAGAAATGGAACTTAATTCTTTGATGACAGTATGCTGAATTTTACATTTACATCTATGGTGTTAATCCATTCAAAGAAACTAGTCAATTCTGTTTCATTTCCTCTCCATATCATGAATATATCGTCTATGTACCTTCACCATAACATAGCATTTTTTCTCATAGTATTTGTTTTTCTGTATTTTATCTTTGAACTTTGCTAAGTACAAGTTTGCTATTGATGGGGCCATTGCAGTGCCCATCGCCACTCCTTTAGATTTTCTCACATCCGTGGCTACTCTATACCGACTACTGCTTTGTTTTTGGAATCATAATCTGAAGGTCCTGAGGCAATCCTCAGAAGGTAGCATCAGCTCTATTACCCCCAGCACTTGATTATCGGCATTTTCTGAGTGTTATTCTTTGCTCTTCTTTTAGTGTGTCAATTATAGCATCCAGGACCTCATCACCTTCAACCTCAGACAGCACGCACATGTCATGCCCCAAATGCACCAACAATGTTCTGAAATTACTGTCAGCTTTGGTCTGTAAGTTATTTATTGTATCTGGGGCATTGTTCTTTCAGGTGCCCTTATGATTCTTTTGTAGTGCCATAAAGCTGATTGGCTACCTTGCTTATCACATCTTCCAAGAAGACTGCTGCATCCTCTTGAGTCTCAGGGTTCTGCAGGTACTCCTATGGATGAGGACAATGAAGTGCTTGCCTGTCTTGTGTCTCTGCCAATAGCATTTCACGTACTAAAAGTCATACATATCTCTGTTGGCATGTTCTGGGACAGGCCCCAGTTGCTCTTCCATGAGCCATTATCTTAGCTACTGGCAATTAATATTAAGGCAGGACAGTTCTTTGAGTGTTCAACAAAGCATCATCATAGCTTGTGCAGCACTGGTGCTATCTTGTGGTTAGTTTTTCTAGCACTTGAATTTAAGTAGGTTTTGTACCGATCCTTGGCTTAGTCTCTAAAGTAGGTAGACAAACTTTAGAGGATTCAATCAAGTGACCCAGTAGGTCGTGGGTAGGTCAGTATCTCTCAGTTTCCAGGGTGGATTTCGATCTCCCTGTGTTTAATTATATGGCTGTAAGTTTCTTGAGAGATCAGGTGACTCTTGCAACCTCACACTAAATAATAGCTATTAATTCTTATTGCAAGGTTCCAGACCCAACCCTATGCAATTTGTCAAATCTATTCACATGTTTCACTTAATCTAGGTATCTCACACTGCCTTAAAAGAATGGGTCTTTGTTCCCAATTCACATGCCATAGGCTATACCAGCAGAAAGATTTAGTAAAGGGGTTTTGTCTGCATTGGTGGTCTATACTCTGGATGCTCACTGCCAAGATGGTGGCAGAAGTTCTATTTTGGTGGTTGCTGATACCCTGTGGCAATGTCTCTACTATCAGCCATGCCCATATTCATGTATTGCTGTGTCTAAGTATCTTGGGATACCAGTTTCAAATATGATTCTCACCCATATTCAGTTCTAGGGGCAATTTCACATGGTACCTGAAAGAGAAGGGGCAATCTTTGGAAATCCTGGAAAAGAAATGCAGAAACATGGCAGCCATGCCACCAGGCATTGCAAATACTCTGATGGAGATATCAAAAGCTTGTCTTATGTGGCTTTGGCAACCCTGCACTCATGGATGTTTTGTGCTATCGCATAGTGGGGTAGATTTTATAATTTTGCGCGAGCGCGTACTTTTGTTCGCGCAGCAGGCGCGAACGAAAGTGCGCTGGATTTTATAAGATACGCGTGTAGCTGCGCGTAACTTATAAAATCTGTGGTCGGCGCGCGCAAGGGGGGTGCACATTTGTGCAACCTGCGCGTGCCGAGCCCGGCGCACGCTGCATGTTCCCTCCGAGGCTGCTCCGAAATCGGAGGGAACTTTCTTTCCACCACCCCCCCCGGCCCTATCTAAACCCCCCTACCTTTTGTTGGCAGATTTACGCCTGCTGAAAGCAGATGTAAATCTGCCCGGGGGCCTAGTCCGGAGGCCTCGACCACGCCCCCGGGCCGGCGCCATGCCCCCAGTCCCTCCCCGAACCGCCCCCTGACCCCGGACACACCCCCTCCCCGCCCCTTTTACGAAGCCCCGGGACTTACGTGGGTCCCGGGGCTGTGCGCGCGCCGGTGGCCTATGCAAAATAGGCCGCCAGTGCGCGAGGGCCCTGCGCGTGTAAATCCGGCCAGATTTACACGCGCAGGGCATTTAAAATCCGGCCCAGTCTATGGATCCATTGCTTTCTCTTCGTGAGGTCCATTATTGCACATCTCATTGGCTATGTATCCTCATCTGTGAACCTGGCTGTTGATTTGGACTCTATTCTGCAGGTAGTTCAGCATGAGTTTGCTTCTACTTATGTACCATGTGCTATTATTCATCTATGTTGAGAAATGTGCTTGATGGACTCCCATTGAGATAGGTTAATTCTGAGACACCATATTCCCCTTCTGTTATTTATTACTGCATACAGCACACTTGGCATTTGGAATGGGGCTTTGACAGGTACTTAGCTTTATATAACATGTCTTACCATTCCTGAATTGCATAGGTTGACTTTTAAGGGGCTGAACTATCTCGGCAGCAATGTACAGTATGTTTACAGTATTACTTGTAGCTTACTAAGCTGAATGGATGCAGTCGCATCATTGAGTGACAACTTACAATTATCCTCCTTGAGTTACAGAAGACCCATGCTATCAGCAGTAATATGCAGTATCTTGCAGAATGGCAATGGCATACCAAGTTGTGAAAAAGAAGGGGAGTTATAGCTGGAGGAATTTTCAGCAATTCAGTAGGCTCTAGTAATGTTGGAGCATTGTAGCTGGAAAGCCCTTAGTACTTATAGGCAGCACTTAAGCTATTGGAAAATGGCCACAGCTAGGTTGGTGGGGAGCCCAAGGAAAGTGAGGTGTCTCTACCATTTGGATTGTAGCAGGCTCAACCGCACCCTAAGGGTGCACGGAAAGTGCTATTTTATGAGTTGTTCAGAGAATATACCAAGCATGTACACATCGCACCTACCGTGCTACATTGCACACGGCAGGTGCGATATGAAAGCTGGTCATGTAGTGAATACCAAGTAGGTATCTCCTGCCACTGTGTTGCATGTGTGGGTGAATGTATAGATGAGTTGCTTGTCAAGTCTTTGGCTTTGATGGCTGGGATTGGCCTAATCGCCCTCTACCACCACCACCAATATTTCAGCTGTATCTTGAACAAGTGAGTCCTGCTCTTGCTAGAGGCCAGGACATCATTGGAGTGGCAAGGCTTCAATGGTCCTGCATCCCCAGTGCCAGAATATTGGATTATCATGATAGTGAGCCCTTATCAAATGCAACTTAGGCAAGGGCCTGGTCACCCTACAGGGATTGCACAATAATCTAGCTTTAATTCATGGTTGAATTTAGTAGTGTAATTTGACCTATGCTGCAGCCATAATCATCAAATAAAGACCTTCTTTTGTGAATAATGTGCCAGTGAGCTTCATTCATGGTAAAATTAACTGCACTTTGTGGGGAGTGTGGGATTGTAGATATCATATGGGATTTGAAAAAAGAAGGAGAGTATGCACCTGACACGGTTGAGCATTTGGAGAAGAATATACCATATCACCCAACAGCTTAATATCTATTTATTTATTTATTTATTTATTTAGATCTTTTCTATACCTACTTTCCAGTAACAGAATTACTGATCAATTGGGTTTACATTTTGAACAATAACAACAGTGACAAGTAAATGTCTTACAAGGAACAGGAAAAAAATAACTTGGAAATAAATATATGGGGTGATAACATAAAAGTACTATATACAAAGCCTAAAAGTGGGTAGAGGCACTAATCAATGGCGTGGGACTGTCAGGACTATATGACATTCCTTCATTTACATGCAGGTTCACATTAATTTCATTGCATGTATGCACACCAAACCTTTACAGCATTGTAAGAACATAAGAACATGTCATACTGGGTCAGACCAAGGGTCCATCAAGCCCAGCATCCTGTTTCCAACAGTGGCCAATCCAGGCCATAAGAACCTGGCAAGCACCCAAAAACTAAGCTTAACCCAAGCTACTGTTGCTAATGCTAATAATAGCAGTGGCTATTCTCTAAGTCAACTTAATTAATAGCAGGTAATGGACTTCTCCTCCAACAACTTATCCAATCCTTTTTTAAGCACATCTACACTACCTGCACTAACCACATCCTCTGGCAACAAATTCCAGAGTTTAATTGTGCGTTGAGTGAAAAAGAACTTCTTTGATTAGTTTTAAATGTGCCACATGCTAACTTCAAGGAGTGCCCCCTAGTCTTTCTATTATCCGAAAGAGAAAATAATGATTCACATTAACCCGTTCTATAACTCATGATTTTAAACACCTCTATCATATCCCCCCTCAGCCATCTCTTCTGTAAGCTGAAAAGTCCTAACCTCTTTAGTCTTTCCTCATAGGGGAGCTGTTCCATTCCCTTTATCATTTTGGTTGCCCTTCTCTGTACTTTTTCCATCGCAACTATATCTTTTTTTAGATGCGGCGACCAGAATTGTTCACAGTATTCAAGGTGCGCTCTCACCATGGAGCGATACAGAGCATTATGACATTTTCTGTTTTATTCACCATTCCCTTTTTAATAATTCCCAACATTCTGTTTGCTTTTTTGACTGCCGCAGCACACTGAACCGACGATTTCAATGTGGAACCTAACATTGTGTAACTATATCATGGGTTATTTTTCCCTATATGCATCACCTTGCACTTATCCACATTAAACTTCATCTGCCATTTGGATGCCCAATTTTCCAGTCTCAGAAGGTCTTCCTGCAATTTATCACAATCTGCTTGTGATTTACTCTGAACAATTTATATCATCTGTAGATTTGATTACCTCACTTGTTGTATTTCTTTCCAGATCATTTATAAATATATTGAAAAGTACAGGTCCCAATACAGATCTCTGAGGCACTCCACTGCCCACTCCCTTCCACTGAGAAAATTGCCCATTTAATCCTACTCTCTGTTTCCTGTCTTTTAGACAGTTTGTAAGCCATAAAAGGACATCGCCACCTATCCCATGACTTTTTACTTTTCCTAGAAGCCTCTCATGAGGGACTTTGTCAAACGCCTTCTGAAAATCCAAATATACTACATCTACCGGTTCACCTTTATCAACATGTTTATTAACTAGGGATGTGAATCGTTTTTTGACGATTTAAAATATCGTCCGATATATTTTAAATCGTCAAAAAATCGTTAGGGCCACGATACAATACCAATTCCCCCGATTTATCGTTAAAAAATCGTAAATCGGGGGAAGGGGGAGGGCAGGAAAACCGGCACACTAAAACCCCCTAAAACCCACCCCCGACCCTTTAAATTAAATCCCCCACCCTCCCGACCCCCCCCCCCCAATGCTTTAAATTACCTGGGGATCCGGCGGTGGTCCAGAACGGCGGCGGTCCGGAACGGCCCCCTCAATAGAATCGTGTTGTCTTCAGCCAATGCCATTTTTCAAAATGGCCGCCGCAATATGGCGGCGGCCATAGACAAAACAATTCGACGCAGGAGGTCGTTCCGGACCCCCGCTGGACTTTTGGCAAGTCTTGTGGGGGTCAGGAGGCCCCCCCAAGCTGGCCAAAATTTTCCTGGGAGTCCAGCGGGGTTCGGGGAGCGATTTCTTGCCGCGAATCGTTTTCGTACGGAAAATGGCGCCGGCAGGAGATCGACTGCAGGAGGTCGTTCAGCGGCGGTCCGGAACCCCTGCTGAACGACCTCCTGCAGTCGATCTCCTGCCGGCCCAGAGACCAGCATTATTTTTAAAGCACAGCCCACAGGCCAAAACACCTGGGGTTCACTCCTTCCCCTTTCTCCTTTCAAAAACCCTTGATAGGGTAAGTATATGCTGAGTGTGTGTGTGTGTGGGGGGGGGGGGGGGGAATTGTGCATGTAAATTGTTTGTGCTATTTGTTTACTGAAACAAAAAAATACAATTAATATTCACATTTTTGGGGATGAATTTATTTTCAGTTTGTTCCATTGAGAAAGAATAAAAAATGGACTCATCCATTGTATTTTACCCATTCAAATAAAATAAATTCACATCCCTAACCTCTATCAACTAAATGACTGCTTTAGAAAAGTCACCTAAATTTAGCAAAGACCATCAATGGCATATTATAAAAAATCTATAAACATGGAAAAATATAGAAATAAATGTATTTCTTGATGCAAAAGCTATAAGGTAATCTTCCCATCTCTTTTGCATCTATCAGCAAGCTGCAAGCTCTGCAATAAATTTGAAGTGCTAGCAGAAATGCAGGTGTTCATGTAGCTGGGTTTGTCTGGCAGCGATGCAGGGAGGGATATGTTTGGATAATGACCACACTGATTGTGATGACTATTTAGAATATTACAGAGTCTTCTGGCTAGGCACAGGAAAGGTGGTTACAGGAGGAAACTAAGGCCAGGATTCATCATTCAATGCAGAATGGTGAATCCTGCGAAAATGAGGGGGCGTGGGGAGGAGGGCCTGCGAAAGCCCGCAGCCTTCGCACCACTGCAGTGCACCAGCTGCCGGCTTTTGCACCAAATAGCTATTTGGCGCGATACTGCCGACGACAATGTTAGAAACATTATCGCCGGCAGCGAAAACACCGCCGACTCCTCCGCTCCCTGTCAAAATTCCTCCCCTTCCCCTAATTTGCATCATATCGCTTGCAAAATGTTAGAAATCTGATGCTGAAGACTCCTGATGTGGAGGAGGAGTTAGCAATCTGTTATGAATCTGCTCCCGTGGTAGGAAGAGTTAGCAATCTGTTAGAGACTCCGTGAGGAGTTAGCAATCTGTTACCAGCGGAGTGCTTGGAGAGAGCACTCGGCTGTAAAGGAAAGTAGATAGATGGGTCCTTGGGCTGATGGCAGCGCCCCCAGGAGGATATCCTGAGAGGGACCACCGGCTAGGCTTGGGTATGGAGACAGACACAGTTCTTTTATTAGACAGGTTAGTAGAACACCAGAGGTGGCAGTAGTGAACTGATATGCCCGGCAGGGCTGAAGTCCCTCAGGAAGTGGAACAGCGATCCCAGGGTTGCTGAGCTGTAGAGAAATTATAGATAGTGAGTAGACAGGGTATGCTGTGTTCATAGCCAGAACTAGATGACAAAACTCACATAAGGTCTTAAAGAAGCTAGTAGCTGGAAAGGGTAAGGCCCTCGAGGAGCGAGTACGTGGTTCCAGGGAAAGCTCTGAGAGTGCGATGGCAACTCCCAATTGTCTGTATCTGCGATAGCTTCCAGGTAGTAGAGAATCTTCAGTGTGTTCAGGAACATGGGCCCTCAAGGAGCGAGTACCGGTTCTTATCTGCAATCTGAAATAGTAACTCACAAATGTCTGTATCTGCAATCGCTTCCAGGCAGTAGACAATCTTCAGAGTGTTCAGGAACATGGGCCTTCGAGGAGTGAGTACCGGTTCCTATCTGCAAACTGAAATAAAGAAAAGAGAGCGAGGCCCCCGAGGAGCGGGTACCCCTGGTAAATCCGAGGAGGCAGAGTAGCTTGGACGAATCCCAAATGCGATTCCGAATCCTTGTCCTTGTTCTTGCTAATTCGATTCATTAGCAAATACTGAGACCTTTTATATTGGAAGTGGATGACGTCATCTCAGGGGACGCCCCCGAGGTTCGCACCCTTGCTGGTACATCAATCGGAGCGTGCGCGAACGCACGCCCTACGTCATCAGGAACATGGCGGATCTGCAGCGTCGTGCCAGTCCAGGGACGCCGGAGAGAGACGGCATGAAGACGCCACGGCAGCTAACTGTCCAACAGACCCGGAGGGAGTCACCACAGAGGTAAAAAGGGTGGAGTGAGGGCGTCGAGCAGCGACGGATGCAACACGAAAAGGCCCTTTTCGCATGCGATATGGCCTTATTGCTTGTGTTAGGGCCCAAACGCACACAATAAGGGTTTAGAAAATAACCCCCTAAGTGAAGATCTTGTATTTTTTCTACCCAAGAAGAGAAAGTACAAAGGAGGATGACAGAAAAGACTGTTCTGGGTAAGAGGAAATGTTGAAGGTAGTCACACTATGGGTCGGATTTTAAAAGGGTTACGCGCTTAAGTGCGTAACCCTTAAAAAACACCCTTGCACACGCCGATCCTATTTTGCATAGGCTCGGTGGCGTGCACAAGCCCCGGGACGCACCTAAGTCCCGGGGCTTTGCTAGGGGGGCGTGTTGGGGGCCGGTGCGACGTTCGGGATGTTCCAGGGGGTGTGGTGCCGGCCCGGGGGCTTTCCGGATGGCATGACTGAGGCCTCCGGACCAGCCCCCAGGTCAGGTGATGGCGCGGCAGCGGGCCATTGGCGCGTGCAAGTTACGTCTGCTTCAAGCAGGCGTAACTTGTGTGATAAAGGTGGGGGGGTTTAGATAGGGCCGGGGGGGTGGGTTAGGTAGGGGAAGGGAGGGGAAGGTGCGGGGGAGTGGAAGGACAGTTCCTTCCGAGGCTGCTCCAATTTCGGAGCGGCCTCGGAGGGAATGGGCAGCGCATGCAGGGCTTGGCGTGTGCAAGTTGCACAAATGTGCACCCCCTTGCGCGCGCCAACCCCAGATTTTATAAGATACACGCGGCTACCGTATCTTATAAAATCCGGCGTACTTTTGTTCGCGCCTGGTGCGCGAACAAAAGTACGCGCGCTCGCTGTTTTAAAATGTACCCCAGGTGAATGGCAGCCTGGATATACCTTTAGCAGTGAGGACAGAATAATTGGGTGTACTGTATGGGCCAGACGGTCTTTTTTCTGATGTCATTTACTATGTTACTATGAATGGATTCAGTGTATTTTATCCTTAATCTATTCTTTTCAATCTGTATCCTACCTGTATTTCCATTCCACTAGCTCAGAATCATTAGTACTAAATGACAGAGGCGAAGCTGAGGAATGAACCAGTTTGATAAATAAAGCCAATGACTAAAAATTAACTAGCATGCTTTAATTTCTGCAAATGGATTTCAATATGAATGCTTAGTTGTAAAATTAAAGTCTACAGGTTTAAACACAAAAAGTTAGATTTTTCTTTCTGTTTATATGGGAACTTTTTGTTTTGTAAATCTGTTAAATTTCCCATTTTACATGTACAAAGATATTCCCACATGCAACCCAGCAGGAACAAAGGGGGTGTGAATTCTGAATCCCTTTTACCACCTGGGAGTATGCTATTTGATTTGTCTTCTATTTAATGCATTTTCAAGGCTCAGTCAACAATAGGTATTGATTCACTGATCCCATTTGTTATCTCTTACACCATTATACATATGCTGGTTAATAAATGCTTTTTTTAAAATTCAGCTATTGGTCTGTGAGGATGATTAATGTTTTATTAGAACTATTCCTGATAGATATAAAAAAAGGTAACAAATATCCAGACATTCAATTTGACTTGTATATTATATCAACAAGTCCATTGCTTCCTTGGAACAACAAGATTAAGAAAAAGACAGATTGATTACATATGCTGAAATAACATTTAGGTTTGCATAACGAGGAAGTTAATTTACATTAATCTGCTTCCCTGGGTATTTCAGTGGTCCAGAAAGGAAATGGTTCAAAATATTTCAAAATGCATAATCTATTATTGCAACCAAATTTTAAGGTGGATGGAGAATCAATTGAAGGTCTGAGTGGATGCTTTTTCATTTTAGAAAAGGAATGATTTGATTTTAGAAATATAGCCACACATTGATCCCAAAGAGCTAGAGTGAAAACAAAAATCATCATAAGCCAGCATTTAAAAAATAAAAAAATTGAGAATATAGGGCCAGATTTTATAACATGCGCGCGGGCATAGATTTCTTCACGTAACCTGGCACGAACAAATCTATGCCTTATTTTATAACATGGGCGCGCTGCCTCGTGCATGTTAAAAAATCCAGGGTCGATGCTCAGGGGGGTGCACAATTGTGCAACCTGCGCGTGCCGAGCTGAGCAGCCTGCCTCCGTTCCCTCCGCTCCAAAATTGGAGCGGCCTCGGAGGGAACTTTCCTTCCGCCTCCCCCCGACTTCATTGAAGAAGTTACACCTGCCTCTGGGCAGGCGTAAGTTGCGCACGCCGGCTCTCCATCCCCCGGCCCGGTGGCTGTTCCAGAGGCCTCAGTCCCACCCCGGAACGCCCCTGGGCTGGCGCCCCGCCCACGGCCCTGCCCCCGGAACGCCCATTTTTTCAAGCTCCGGGACTTATGCGCATCCCAGGGCTTGCGCGCGCAGGGGGAGGTTTTCAGGGGTTGCGCGTGTATCTTATGCGCGCAACCCTTTGAAAATCTAACCCACATTGAATAATACTTTCTATAAAAGATTGAACTTCCACATGACCAGTTTTTTTAGTGGAGATTTTAGCTCACTGTCAACTTTCTCTTCTTCCATATGCACTTTCCATATGTGTATACATACTTTCCATATGCACTATAGTATAGACTTCAAATGGGAGCAACAGGACTACGAATACCACATAATGCAAGCATGCTGAACCCTTCATTGGCTAGTTCCACCACCACTCCCACTGGCCAAATAAGCGATCCAGGCACTTTTTTTTAAACGTCAACTTCTTTAGATGGTAATTTTTAAACAGGCACGCGGGTGCACACGTGTACGTCTTCGTCAACCCTCGTCTAGAGACGCGGCCATTTTATAACATATGTGTAAATATGTGCACACGTTATAAAATAACCTGGACACATGTACATGTAAGCACAATTTTAAATAAATGTATGCACATGCGCAAATACTGCTTCTACTGCATGGGTGGGGGGAATTAGTCAAGGGACGCACGCTGACACCATTCACCATTTTCCCAGTTCATTCCCAGTTCTCTCAATTTAGGGATATGACTTGCCACTCCCCCTAATTTCATAGCCACCCTTTCCCCCCTGTTAGCACTGACCCTTAAAACCCTGCTGACTTGATTGTATTTTTTTGTTTTACTACTTACATGCCATCCATAGCAGACGTAAATTTATGCAGCCTGGGACCCCGGCGTGCACAGGGACACATAAGTATTTACATGCATCTCTCTTGGCCAGGCCCTGACACTCCTACAACCTGATCAGACCATGCCCAGGCTTTGCCCCTTTTAAGAAACTTTTTACTGGTGCATGCAGCAGGAGATACATGAATCCTTGGGGACCTTTTAAAATCCGCTCAGCATGCGCTGGCTCGACTTGTGCGCGTATCTCCGAGTTTTGGCACTCACGGGGCTTTAGAAATTTGCCTTTTACTTTTTAGTATAAATATTTTAGACAGGAAGATGATTCGGCTACAGCTTTTAATGTTTTATATAGATAGATGCAAGTGAGGAAAATACTCTGATCAGAGCAAAAAAGGACGTTACATTTATGTATCGGAGAGAACTACTGAAAAATTTGTATTCACTTCTACTAAATATATTCTGCAGCCTCAGAGCTAGTCCCTATGAAGTGCAATATGATAAAGCAAAATGCATAGTCATGTGCCACAACATTTTACAGATATGGGTTCCTTTGTATGTGTCTATCATTGGACTGAAATGTTATTGAAATTGCATTTGTCAAAATAATGTATTAATGAAAGCATTCTCCATGAATTGATTGTTTACAGCAAGGAAAATATGTTCCCAATCAAAATGAGTCCTTTATTAATATCTTAAGTATTACAAGCAAGATGATACAGAATTTTCTGCCGTTTCTTTGCGGCAAGATTCCACATATTACATGATCTTAAACATATAACCATTTAAAAAAGTAACACGTATGAAAATTTGAATAAAAAAATATAAAAGGTGTATGAAAATTTGATAACTTTTGCTTTCAGCCTATTTTAATTAATCAAAGACAAAACCAAATCTAATTTTTTAAAATGCTGTGAGATTTTTCTATTCAGCTCAGGTGAGAATTTTATGTAACGTAGTTGACTGCAGATTTTTTTATATTTCCTTAATTTTTTGATGAGTACTTTACAGTTATACATATTCTATCTTTAAACTTTGCAGCTACTAGATTAATTGTGATTCTTATATAGGAGATAATAAAAGGTCAGTGGACTAAGATTTTATGCTGTAAAATATTTGAAATTTTCTCTATAGGCCATGGAATATATTTGACAGAAGTGAATACAACTTTTTCACTAGTTCTTCCAATGTACAAATGTAATGTCCATATGGTTACACATGTGGTTAGCACTTTTTCCTAGTTCCTTTCTTTTCAGACCTTAACTATGCCTTCAATAAATATCACTGGCATTTAAAAGTCTGAACCTTTTAAGAGTATAGTTAAATGACTGAAGATCAAATATATTCACCTATTTTGCTCTACAAGCATTTTCCTCACTAGTCAATTCCTTTTTGTAGTCTCTAAAGACTAAATAATGTTTGCAGGTGAATTTCCTGCATTTCATAATTACAGTACCAGCAATGTTAAATTTTGTACTCTTTTCATTCAGTTTGTTTCTAGATAAATATAGTCAAGTTTGGCCTATATCTTATGTCACAACTAGGAACTCAATTCAAAAAGTGGAAAAGCGCTCCTTTGATGTTTTATAATCATGTTTATTTATTATCTGTATTAAAACTTCTTAAATACTGCCTTCTGGCATTATGCCAATAACCTCAGTGCATATATTTTAACATAAGAACATAAGATTTGCCATACTGAGTCAGACCAAGGTCATCAAGCCAAGTATCCTGCAACAGCAGCTAGTCCATGTTATAAGTACCTGGTAGGATCCCAAAAGATAAATAATTCCATGCTGCTCATCCTAGGGATAAGCAGTGGATTTACTCAAGTCCACCTTAATGATGGTTTATGGACTTTTCCGCCAGGAACTTGTCCAAATCTTTTTTAAATCCAGCTATACAAACAGCTTCCACCACATCCTCTGGCATTGTATTCCAGAGCTTCATTATGCATTGAGTAAAAAAAAAATTTCTCTTATTTGTTTTAACTGCACTACATAGTAACTTCATTGCATGTCCCCTAGACTTTGTACTTTTTGAAAGAATAAACAACTGATTTGCATTTACCCATTCCACATCACTCATTATTTTATAGATCTTTATCATATCTTCCCTCAGCCATCTTGTCTCCAAGCTGAAGTGCCCTAACCTCTTTTGCTTTTCCTCATGAGATTCAATCCATTCCCTTTCTCATTTTGGACATCCTTCTCTGTACCTTTTCTAATTCTATTATATCTTTTTTGAGATGTGGTGACCAGAATTGCACAAGGTACTCAAGATGCAGTTGCACCATGGTACAACACAGAAATATTATGATACTTTCTGTTTTATTCTCCATTCCTTCCGTATATTAATAATTTCTAGCAATGTTATTTGCTTTCTTGGCTGCCACTACAAATGTGCAGAAGATTTCAAAATATCCATAATGCTGCTTAAATCCTTTGCTGGGTGGTGATCCCAATGTGAAACCTTGCATTGTTTCACAATAATTTGAGTTGTTGTGCATCACTTTGCACTTGCTCCACATAAAATGTCATCTGCCATTTGGATGCCCACTATTTTAGTCTCGCAAGATCCTCTTGCAATTTTTCAGAATCCTCTTGTGATTTAATAACTTAGAATAATTTTGTGTCATTGAAAAATTTGATCTCACTTGTTCCCATTTCCAGAACATTTATAAATAGGTTGCAAAGCAGTGATCCCAGAACAGATCTCTAGGGTACTCCACTATTGAGAAAATTGACCATTTACTCCTTCTCCCTGTTTTCTGTATTTTAACCAGTTTCCAGTAGCCACAATATGACATTGCTTCTTATCCCATGACTTTTTAATTTCCTCAGAAGTCTCTCATGAAGATCTTTATCAAATCTAGAAATCCAGATACACTATATCAACTGGTTTATCTTTATCTAAATGTTGATTTATAACTTCAAAATGTATCAGCTTGATGAGTCAAGATTTACATTGGCAAATCCATGTTGGCTTTGTCACATTAAACTATTATTATCTATATGTTCTGTAATTGTGTTCTTTATGATAGATCATATCATTTTGCCCAGTATTGACATCAAGCTCTCTTGTCTGTAGTTTCAAGGATTACCCCTAGTTCCTGTTTTAAAAACTGACATTATGCTTGCAACTTTCAATCTTCAGGTACATAGATGATTTTAATGATAGCTATTAAATTATAATAGTAGATCTGCAATTTCATTTTTCATTCTTTCAGTACTCTTGGATGTATACCATCTGGTCCAGGTGATTTGCTACTGTTTAGTTTGAAAATTTGCCCTAAAACATCTTCCAGATTCAATGAGATTTGTTTCTGTTACTCTGAATCATCACCTGTAAATACCATTTCTGGCATAGGCATCTCTTACATTTTCCTCTGTGAAGAATGAAGAAAATAATTAATATAAAGGTGAATTTTAAAAGACATACACGTGGCCAATTCGGGACATACATGCATGACTGGGACATGTGTGGGGCACGTGGATTTTAAGAGGCCCATAGTGACACGTTTATCTCCCAATACGCGAATACTGGATTTTGCAAAAAAAAAGGGGCGGACAAGGGGTGGGTCTGGATGAGTCGTGAGTGGGGCATGAGTGCGCCAGGACAGCACCAGCAAGTCAGTGCACGTAGAAGTGTGCACCAGTATTGGATGGCTGCGTAACCTGCTGCTGCTATAGACTGCGAGAAGTATTAAAACAAAAACTCTAGGGTAGTCAGTGGGGTTTTAGGGGTCGGGGCTGGTAAGGTAAAAAGGAAGTAGGTTAGACAGGGGTTTAGGAAGTCTGCTTCTTTACAGGGGTGAACTGGGAGGGAACTGGGAAATGGGACTATCGCGTTGCTGCATGTACCTACTAAAATCCCCCCTTACGCAATCGAGACAGGATTCAGTTGCACATGCGCACGTCAATATAAATCCATGCCCGCATGTGCGCATAGGTAGCTAATTTTATAACATCCACGTGTTCATGTGCTTCCACTGTCAAACATGCGCACATGTGCGCCCGTGCGCCATTCTAAAAATCTGCATTTTAGTCCCTCTGCTATGACCTAGACTTCATTTGTGCCTCTTTTACCCCTTGGTCATCTAACAGTTCAACTGACTTCCTCACAGGTTTTTTACTTCAAATGTATTTGAAAAAGCTTTTATGGTAAGTTTTTGCTTCCATGGAAAGCTTCTTTTCAAATTTTCTCTTTGCCTTGCTTATCAATACTTTTCATCTAACTTGCTGCTTAATGTTTTTTTCATTCACAACACTTTTCCATTTTTTGAAAAATGTTCTTTTAGCTATAATAGCCTCTCTTATCTCACCTTTTAACCAAAGTCCATGTGTGCTGTAAAGTCTGAACATTAGCAGCTGCTCCTTTCAGTTTTTTCCTAACCATTTCCCTCATTTTATTACAGTCTACCTTTTAAAAGTTAAATGCTATTGCAGTAAATTTCTTTATTGTCTTTCCTTCTGTTATTAATTCAAATTTGATCATGTTATGATCACTATTGCCAAGTGGCATCAAAACTTGATGTTACCCAGGTAGAGAGTCCCTCAAGCTAGGTTGAGAGAACCTTGCCCAAATATTATCTTGGAGTGAGTTTCCTCACTCCAAAGGCCAGCAAATCTTCACAAGAGACCACTGTTCTGTTCGAAGGTGTCACGTAGAATGTCAAAGTGGCCCCTAACCCCCTACACTGTTACCTAAACCCCACCTCGAGTTACTAGGTGGGCCTACCATAGGGATACAAATACCTACCTATGGGCCATGACATTACGGCCAGGTGTGCTCTCTCTCTCTCTCTCTCTCTTTCTTTCTTTCTTTCTTGTGTGTGTCTAGGACCATTAACAATGGTCCCCTGGTGGTTGAATGAAAGAAATACAACAGGTCTGGCACTTATTGCAGAATCTGAAAATGGTATTGCAATTTGCACTAACTTAGCTCTTCGCACAGGTAATTAGCACAAATTGTGATAAATGCTATATTAGCATAAAACACGCCCCTTTTGCTATCGCATGCGGTACTTACCGCATTTTGATAAATCCACCCCTAAATGACAAATATGCTATTTTTCTCATTTTCAGCCAAGATGTGAATTTATATTATTAAATGATTTCATTATAAAAAGAAAAAAATGGTTAAAACAAATACTTTAGATCCAATATTCAAAAGATATCTGGGTATGTAAGTTAGCTGAACATCCATGTACAAATCACTAGTTAGCCAGGTGTATCTTATCTGGCTAGGGCCAGGATTCATCATGCAACACAGAATGATGAATCCTGAAAAAATGAGGGGCGGGGGAGGGGGTCGGGCCTGCCAAAGCCGGCAGCCTTCGCACCACTGCGGTGCACCGGCTGCCGGCTCTCGCACCGAATAGCACCACCGTGAAAGGTGGTGCTATTCGGTATGCTAGACAGCATACTCCACCACCCGCCCCCCCCCCCCAAATACCATAACAGGGCTCCCCTCTAACCTTCCAGAAGTCTAAATACACTTGATAAACAGGGTAACAGGTTAAGATTTTCTTTTACTGGCATATGGTTAAGAAATTGTAGGTGAGTAATGAGAAAAGGGAAAGGGCAACGTAAAATTAAATTTGGCATAGGTTAGCACAACACTAGATCACAATATTCAAGCAACTGTGTGGTACAAAAAAAAAAAACCCAACTCAGCAATATTCAAAAACAACCTGAATAATTATTTTAACCAATTTTGCTCCAAAACTGTAAATTACAAACCCAGGGTACTCCAAAATTTAGTCAGAAGCCACTGTGTGCTAACAAACAAAACACTGGTGGGACCCTTGTTGATATATAAGAATGTTGCAAGTTAGTACCAACTGGTGAATACAGGGTACAAGTGGGGAGGCTTCTTTCTTTCATATCCAGTCCTCCCACCACACTTTGCTCTAGCTTAGATTCCCTCCTATTCACTGACAACTGTCTCTGAAATGCAATACAGGCAGCAGAGCAGGTAGGCAGCTGTAAAACTTATAGAGGGTTTTTTTTTTTTCCTAAGCTGGTGCCTCCCAACCAAACAGTAGGGGAAAAACTAAAACTCCCTTCAACTCCCTGTTCACTTATCTCAATTTGTTATGGTCCACGCTTTTCAGTCAGTGCTGCTGTTGTCTCCAGCCATACATAAATCCATTCTCTGTATCCTCCAAAGCAAGTTTGCTCTGCTACTAATGATGTTCCATGGTAGAAAAACTGTGTCTGTCCATTCCACAGATCAATGTGTCCTCTCTCTCTAACCCCAAGTGATTCAAAAGCTAAGTTGGTATCTTTTTTTTAACTTTTTCCAGGTTGGCTTATATGCTGCTCAGTGCCCATTGGCTCCCAGGATCAGGTGATTTCCTGGTTCACTGTCAAAGCGATGATATCACAGCACAGCCTACTTGTTAAGCCCTTCAGCTGCTAGCTCAAAAGGGCAACAGTTTAGGCTGCAAAAACAAGCTATTTTTATACAAAATTGAAACTAGCACCCCAAAAAATCTCTAAATGAAGAAAGGAACACTGAAAGAAGTATCTCCAGCTGCTGTCAGATGGGGTTACTATGTCAGAGGATAAACACTCCTGAAGCAGTTTGCGCAAAACATGTGGCTACTGTATGTCAGTGCAGCCTGGCATCTTTAGAGTAGTTGTTTGGACTATCATTTTTATTTAAGGATTTTGTACAGCACAACACAAAAACTTTCAGTGATGTGGGATCTATAATTGCAACTCTTCAGAAGATAACAATTATTGTGAGTCTATGATTACAAAATGAAAAACATAAAAATTATTGTGGAACTATGATTACGAAATAGTGTGGTTTTCTCTGGAAATTTTTACTTGGTTTTTCCACATATGAAGTCTCTAAAATTTATGGATAAGTTTGTATCCATATTAATTCAGAGCATTGGCTTCAGCTTTACTTATATGCCCATGACATTCAGGTTTTGTCCAGTCTGGATCTGAAATCATTAGGTTCTCTTGGAGAATTCAATAACTGCCTTAATGAGATTGCCAACTGGCTCCACTCTTCAAAGCTAAAAATTAATCCTACTTATGTTCTGAGCTATAGGTAAAAAAAATATTAGGGATGGATAAAAGATTTTCTCCAGAAATTGGGTCACTTGACAGCCCAGAGAGATAACAAATATATACCGATACTATATCAAAGTCTAGACAGAAAATTGTCAGTCCTCTTCTGACACACAGACAAAACCCATGATTTCAGGCTAAGCAAGCATATACAACTTTATATCATGCAAATCCAGTATGTGCAATTTATAGCTCATGCATATTTGTTTTGGATATAATGAAAATCAATCTGATCTATAACACTTGAGTAATAGAGCTATGTTCCTCTGTAGCATATGTTACTTGATAAAAAATATGATGTTTTATGCAGTTTGCTTGTATGATAGTTGTCTAAAAGATAAGCAGATTACCGTAACTGCATTGTTAAGGGTTTTTCACAAAGTATTTTTTTCGAATAAAAAAAGTCAATTCTGAAAACAAACTTTCAATAACTAGTGCCATATCCAGAACCTAATAACATGGGAAGCGATTGTAAGTCTAAGAGTTCTGTTCATTAAACTTTGATAAATATACCAACTGATAATACGATATTGAAAATGCATAAGATGGGGTAAATAAAAAAAAATGAAACAGAAGATTGTATAATATTATGATTTAGTTATGCAAGATAAACAAGAAAATAATATAGATACATTTTTCATGTCTTAGAATAAGATATTGGGGTAGATTTTCAAAAGTACGCACAGGTGTACATGTGCATGCGTTACCCGGAACGGCCTGTGAGGGAACATTCCTTCCCCCTTAACTAACCTTCCCACCCCTTCCCCTAACACTCCCCCCCCCCCCCCCCCAGCCCTACTCTAACCCCCCTAAATTGTTGTTATACCTTTTGTGCCTGCCTGTAGGCAGGTGCAGGTTGCTTGCGCCTACAGCTTGCCGGCATGCGATCTTCTGACACAGCGGCAAATGGCTGCTGTGCAAGAGGCCTCAGGCCCGCCCCCACCCACCCCAGACCACCGCTTTAGTAAAGCCCCGGGACTTAGACGCGTCCCAGGGCTGATGCACATCGCCGGGCCTTTATAAAATAGACCCGGCGCACGTAACCCCCCCCCCCCCCCTACGCACGTAAATCCTCTGGATTTACACACATGGGGCAGATTTTTAAAAAATACGCGAGCGCATACTTTTGTTCGCGCACCAGGCACGAACAAAAGTACGCTGGATTTTATAAGATATGCACGTAGCCGCGCGTATCTTATAAAATCCGGGGTCGGCGCGCGCAAGGGGGTGCACATTTGTGCAACCTGCGCGCACCGAGCCCAGCGCGGCCTGCCTGTTCCCTCCGAGGCCGCTCCAATTTCGGAGCGGCCTCGGAGGGAATTTTTCTTCGCCCTCCCCCCACCTTCCCCTCCCTTCCCCTACCTAACCCACCCCCCTGACCCTATCTAACCCCCCCTACCTTTGTTGGCAAAGTTACGCCTGCTAAAAGCAGGAGTAACTTTGCGCGCGTCGGCTGCCAGCCCCGCTCCGTCCTCCGGTTCCGGGGGCTGGTCCGGAAGCCTCGACCACGCCCCTGGGCCGGTGCCACGCCCCCGGGCCCACCCTCGAAACGCCGCGGCACGCCCCCGAAACGCCGCATCGTTTCGGAAACACCCTTGACATGCCCCCTCCCTCCCCTTTTCGAAAGCCCCGGGACTTACGCGCGTCCCGGGGCTTTACACGTGCTGGCGGCCTATGCAAAATAGGCGCGCGGGCCTTTTAAAATCCGCCCTATAGGCTTTTGAAAATCCAGCCCATTGTGTGCTAAATGTTATTTCAATAATCTCAATATAACATAACATCTTGGGGAAAATAATGACCACATTATCAGCTATGTTTCAGGCAAACTTTCGCCTAGATTAAACAAATTACTATATAGAAGAAATTGCGCCGTGATAAAAAGAAATGGTCGTGGTTAGGCTAATTTCATGTGTATCGCATCACTTAGGCAATTTTTGTAAAGCATGTTATGTTATTGCGCTGTGCACTGTTTCAGAGCATCGCACGTAATGTCAGCAAATCATACATCATTTTACATGGCGCATGTTGATTTATATGTAGTGTGTTAATTTTTGGGTTTATATATACTGGCTACCTGGAGTTGCCTCTTTGAGAGTGTGTCAGGCGTTTGGAGAGAGGAGAGGAGGTTAGTTGGTGGTAGTTGGTAGTTAGTTGGAGGTATTTAGCGAGTTCTGAGTGAGGTGTCCTGTGGCTTGTTTCTCATTTGTTTCCCTTTCAATTGTCTATTGTCTTGATCTCTGTGTTAAAGCTTTTGTTAGTTTGTCCTGTTTGTCTGTTTGTCTTTAAGTTTTTATTGAAACGTGGTGGTGAGGCGGAAGAGAAGTGGTGATGCGTGCAGGTGAGGTGTGGTGGTGAGGCAGAGGATGAGTGGTGAGGCATGGTGGTAAGGTGGAGAAGGAGTGGTGAGGGGATGGTAAGGTGTAGCGGTGAGGCATGGTGGTGTTGAGGAGTGGAGAGGATGGAGCATAAGAAGCGTGGGGAGAGAGAAGAAGCCATGAATCAGGAGAGGAAGTTGAGGAGGGAGGAGAGGGCAGAAGGATGAGGGCAGAAGTGCTAGGAAGATGAGTAAGAGTAGGGAAAGAGACAGGAGTAGAAATAGACAGGAGGGAAAGGATAGGAGAAGGAGGGGGAAAGGGATAGGCAGGCGAGTATGGAGTAAGAAGGATGGCAGGTTAGGGATAGACAGAGAGGGCAGAGGGGAAGGGAGTTTGTAGGACAGGGGCAGGAGGGCGAAGAAAGTGAATGGAGAGAGTTTGGGGATAGAAAGTGAGGAAAAGGAGGACACCTGTCTTTAAGTGGAAGTGGCATCCTGTTTTGGCAACCAAGCAGCAGGGCATGCTCGTCTGAGGGTTTTAATATTCAGCGAGGAGGACAATGAAATGATTATTGCAGGCATCCTTGAACATTATGCCATGCTCTTTGGTAACCCCCAAGGACCAGATCTGACATACCATTGTTCATGCTATATCCAGGCATAGCAGTGTGAAGCAGAGTGGGGAGCAGGTGGCCCATAGATATTGTGACTTAATGGCCCAATTGAAAAATAAATGTCAACAGGAACAAGTATATGTGGCAGACTGGAGGAAGAGTCCCTTTTCCGGTGCTGACACTGATGGAGGAGCACCTCGTCCAATGGCTGGGACCAGATGTGATTGAGAGAATGGCTGAGTGGCTGGACACCATGCGAGCCAGAGCTGGTAAGTTTACCTCACCTATAAATGGTATGGCTGCTACAGTTGTCCACATCATTTGGCATAAGATTTCACATTGATTGAGATGCAAAGTGATCATCTTTTGCCAAATGGTACATGTGTACTTCTTGGCTTTGGTACTTATACCTTTTCTTTGTTTCCACAGATCTCACCCAGGATCTGTCAGTCTCATCCATCAAGCCCCAGGGACCAGCAGTGAAGCCCCAGGGACTACCAGCACAGCAGCACTTTTCCATGCCCCCTTGCTGATGGATGCCTAGACAGAGATCTCTGAAATGCTTCCTGTTCCACGTGCAGGTCCCCAGAGGCAGGCAGAGCTCCAGAGTTTCAATGCGTGGATGAGATGATAGCACAGGGAAGAGGTATTCAGCTTTGTAAGGAACTGGGGAAACTTTTGGGGAAAGGGGAGACTTTTCCGAAAGGATGGGCTCCACCTTAACCAGAGTGGAACCAAGCTGCTGGCACTAACTTTCAAAAAGGAGATAGAGCAGCTTTTAAATTAGAACAAGGGGGAAAGCCAACAGTCATTCAGCAGTGAATGGTTCGGAGAAATAAATCCTTGAAGGATACTAATGAAACAGGAGAGTTAGGACATCCCAACAGAGAGGTTCCATTAAAAGCAAACATAGTCCATATGCCTATATGTAAAAAATCACCAAAGCTAATGATTTCCGAATTATCCCAAACAACTGAAAAGCAGGCTGTTAAAACAAACAAAAAACACACTTTGAAATGTCTGTATGCCAATGCCAGAAGTCTAAGAAGTAAGATGGGAAAGTTAGAGTGTTTAGCAGCAAATGATGAGATTGACATAATTGGCATCACAGAGACTTGGTGGAAGGAGGATAACCAATGGGACAGTGCTATATCAGGGTACAAATTATATCGCAATGATAGGGAGGATCAACTTGGTGGGGGTGTGGCACTTTATGTTCGGGAGGGTATAGAGTCCAACAGGATAAAGATCATACAGAATTAAATACAAAACCCTATGTACCATCCATAAACTAATTCATGATGAGAATCAGATTGGCTAAACACAGCATTACGGGTACACGTCCCACACAGAAATCTTCGATCAGCAAATAAAGCACTCCTAACCATCCCTTCAGTTAAAACAGCAAGACTAACCCAAGTGAGGGAAAGGGCCTTATCATTAGCAGGACCCAGAATTTGGAACACAATGCCTCCAGAGATCAGATTACAAAGTGATCTTAAGGCATTTAAGAAAAGTTTAAAAACATGGCTTTTTAAACAGGCATTTTACAAGGAGACGGGAGAATAGAAATTATTCAGGAATAAGCAGATAAGCACCGACACACAGTACTTAGGACGATACAGTAGAATAGTCTATGAACCCCACATCACAACTAGCATATTGATAACACTATGTATGATAAATTACCCGTAAAAGTACTTTCAGTACACTCGGTCATGACACAATTCTCTAAAAATTATTTTGTCTAATGATATATTGTAACCGAACCTTTGACAGCACCTGTTAGAATGTACTATAGTATACTTTTACCTACATTAAATTTGTGCCTGTATGTAAACCGTTGCGATGGTGTATAACTTAGCGATGGTATAGAAAAGATTTTAAATAAATAAATAAATAAATACAAGAGATTAAATGCTCAGTAGAATCATAGGTAGAAATCCCATGTGTGTTGGGTAAGAGTATAGTGATAGGAGTATACTACCGTCCACCTGGACAAAATGGTCAGACAGATGATGAAATGCTAAGAGAAATCAGGGAAGCAAACCAATTTGGCAGTACAATAATAATGGGAGATTTTAATTATCTGTCAATATTGAGGTGGAACCAAATTAAATTTAGTAATAATAGCTATAGAAGGTGTCAGCAAGCCTGACATTGTGTGACTTTAACCAAGACACCAACCGGTCTTCTCAATCATTCACCTTCTTTATTTTAATTTATTCAAAAATATTTTTGTTAGAATTTTTCTTTTTCTTAAAAACAGTCCTCCATCGGTAAAAGGTAGACTCTTAATAAATTTCGCTTTAACATATGATAGCCCAACACTGCCAGTGTTTCACCCTTAAGCTTCCTCAGGGGCATGTGAAAGACATGTAAATAAGAGTCTTTATCCTGTAGTAACGATAAATCTGTCTAGTTCAAATTCAAATTGACTCTGCCACATATACTTAACTAAGAAGATTTGTGTTCAGCCAGGATGATGAAATCAGATGAGGTAGGCCTGATGCATCCTCCCTTTCAGCATTTCAGAGGGTTCTGGGGTGGGAATCTGCTGGCACAGGAGATGGACAGGAATGGGGGATGAGATCAGAAGAGGCAGCATTGGGGGTACCTTTGAGATCAGGGATGCAAGCACTGAGAAGAGGCTATTTTTTGGTAAATGGACAGGGGTATTGGTGGACAAAGTAACTGGGTGATTGTAAAAATGAAATATTGGGTGGTTAGAGGATCATGGAATTCCAGCATTTAGACAAGGGGTAGGTTTCTAAATGTAAGCAAAACTTTCCAGATTCTGCCCCTGGGAATGTCTCTTCTCAATGCAGGTAAAGTTATGCATGCACTGGCACTACACATGTTAGTTTTCCTACATATAGGGAGAGTTATTTTTAGAAAGCTATTTTGTACTGGTAAAGCTCTGCTTACCCACAGAAATGGCTTGGAAAATTACCCTCTATATGGGCATAGAGGGTAATTTTCTCCAAAAGTATTTTGATACCTACAGATAAAAATTTCTATTATCTGATTAATTTCATTTTCCTCTACTGAGTCCTATAGAGTTGGGGTGCATAAGTGATCCTAAAGATTAAAATTGATATGTTTGGGGATTGTAAGGTTGGCAAACATTTTCACTGCATGCCCTTTCTTTGGGTGGACGTCAAATATGAGCATGTTCATTATATTTCCTCCTACTAAACCAAGGTATTGCTGACATCATGAAAGGGCATTGCATATATTATAAGGAATTTAAAGGCTTATAAATACTGAAATGAGATTGATAATATGTCTTTCCATTAAGAGTGGTGCTGGGTTTAGAAATCAAATCTTTATGCAGGCACTTTACACTATTTTTCTGAGTTGCAAATTTTAAGCTTGGTATGCAAATTATTTTGTTCATCAGTGAACATCTTTCTGCTACAAATTGTCTAACTCCTGAACATGGGTAAATTGAGTGCAAAGTGAACAAGATGATTCTGAACAGTCATATATCTATATATAAACTGGATACAGATTACAAATGTGTGAATAATAAGAAATTGTCTGAGATATATAGAATTATACTTGTTCAGACATTCATAGATGCTGCCCACAGGCAATGTACCCTATTAAAATACAAAAAGAATTAGTGCAAAACCTTCTCTTACATCATAAATACAATAAGGAGTTCTTAGAGGTCAATATTCCAAGCCATTTAGCTGGATAGCTCTCAAGTTGTCCACCTAAATGGCAACATTTTGTATATTGAGCTACATATCCGGCTAGATTATCTGGCTAAAATCTAGCCAGATATAATGAATGTTGCGGCCCCAGGCCATGCCCCGGGTCCCCCACCTACCTCGAGGCCGGCCCAGACTGCCTCGGATCCAAGTAGACTAGTTCGGGCCTCTGCCGCGGCTCTCCCTCCTCGAGGGAGATGCTGGCATTTCGCCGCAGCTGGCCCCACCCCCTAGGCGCAAGCGTGTACAGGGGCTGGAGATTTAAAGGGGCCAGTGCCGGAAACCTCAGGACTGCCCCTGGATGACGTCAGACGCTCTGGCTTATTTAAGCCCTGCTTCCTGGTTCTTTCCTTGCCTTGCAACGAGGTTTCTCAGCTTGTCTGAATGCTAGTTGACGCTGTTCCTTGGATTGCTTCTGTCTTCGACCCGGCTTGCTTCCTGACTCTTCTTCTGCTTCCGTCCCTTGGTTTTGGTATCGACGTCTGACTTCTGGCTTCTGACCTGGCTCCGTCCCACGACTTCACCTCCAGCTTCTGTTCCTGGTTTGGTATTGACTTCTGACCTCTGGCTTCTGACCCGGCTCCATCCACGACTCCGTCTCCTGCTTCATCTCTGGCGTTGGTGTGTACCTCTGACTCCTGGCTTCTGACCCGGCCTTGCTTCTGGACTCCGACTTCGGCTTCTTCCTCACCTCAGGCATTTGGTACTTGCTGGTCCAGAGGATTCTCCTAAGTCCCAGCGGCTCGGGCTCTCACGGGATCCTCCCGGGCTTCCAAGGGTGAAGACTCTTCTACTACCTGGGTCCAGCCATCGCCCACCTCTTCAGCCACTGCCTGGGTTCTTGGTCACATAGGATCCCACATAAGTCCAAGAGGTCTGGGTCCCTAAGGGCTCCTCCTGGGGGGACCTCAGACTTCCGGTGGTGAAGCCTTTCTGAGTCTCTTCAGTTCCGCCTTCTGGCTGGGACACTTGCTATGGGCTTCCGCAGCATACCATCTATTGTCTCAGCCGGCCCAAGGGTCCACAACCGTAACAATGAAGGCATTTGGGGTATACTGAAGTTATCCAGCTAAATTACTCAAATTTCAGTCAGTTAGTTAGTTAGTTAATTAATTAATTGCATTTAATTAATCGTCTTTCTTCCATAAGAAAATCAAAGTTATGTGCAATATAATTCACATGATTACATTCAGTAAAAGAATAAAAACCATAAACATAAAACAATGAAAATAAGAATTATCCTTAGAAACAAATAAAATACAATAAAATGCACAAAACATAATCATAAAACAATTAGTAAGAACATCTTATAAACATATACACTGAAATAAACTTCTTTGTAAGAAATAGAGTTCACTGCAAGCAGGAGGTTCAAGTAACAAAATTGAGAGAAAAGCCAGGTCTTTTCTAAATTTACCAAAGTCTCCAATCATAAACTGAGGGGCATAGAATTCCACAAGCTGGGGGCCAGGTAGAAGAAGTTTATCTCCAAGTTCTCTTAAGGCTTATTTCCTTGAGAGAAGACAGTTTTAGTAGTTCTTGCTAGAAAAATTAAAAGAGTGACCGAGTTAATATCAGGCTAGCAAGACTGAAGCGGTAGAGCATCCCAGCATACATCCTTAAATGTGAGGTAGCTAGAAATAGGTAACTAGTGAGGTAGCTGATTTTAAATTAGATCTGTAAAGAAATAGGTAACAGATATAGTAAGAGGGTCACATGATCATATTTCTTTTTGCCAAAATTAGTGTAGCAGCAATATTTTATTCTAATTGGAATCTTATAACCAATTTTATTTATTTATTTATTTATTTATTTATTTATTATTTTTACTATATAGGATTTACTATATAGGATTTTTACTATATAGGATTTTGAAGAAAGACCATGAGATAGGTAGGATATTGCAGTAATCAAGGCAGCTTAAAACCACTGAGTACTAGGTCAATGCTTTCAGCTCATACCTATCTAAAAGAAGAATAGGGTTGTTGCATTAAATTAGAGATTTCAGAAGAAAGTTGAGGGAGGGGTCAATCTTGACATTGAGGGTAATGGCAACTTCCTTAAGTTGAATTTGAATACATGAAATCACTGAGGGGTTGGGGAGATGAATAAAAGACTCATTGTTTCTGGTAAACCATATCACTTCAGATTTATTTATTTATTTATTTGAAAACTTTTCTATACCATCGCTAAGTTATGTACCGCCGCAACGGTTTACAAATAGGCACAAAATAAGGTATGTATAGGTAGGTTATTGTACATTCTAACAGGTGCCAATTAAGTACAGTTACAAACTCATTAATAAAATCAATGTTTCAGTAGTGATGGTCAAGTCCAGGCTTATTATTGAGTTACTCTTTATTTTGGTTTACTTCATAGCTGTATTAACATGCATTTTTAATAATGTTATGTTGTTTATTTTTAACTGCGCTTCTTTGACTTGCTTTCTCTCTGCCTCTCTACTCACCCGTTTCTTTAGGAAAGGCTTGTTTAAAGAGCCATGTCTTTAAGGTTTTCTTAAAAGATTTGATATCACTCTGTAATCTGATTTCAATGGGCATTGTGTTCCATAGATTGGGCCCTGCCAGTGATAAGGCCCTTTCTCTTACTTGGGTTAGTTTTGCAGATTTTACTGAAGGAACTGTTAGTAGTGCTTTGTTAGCTGAGCAGAGATTTCTTTGTGGGACATGGACTCGTAGGGCTGTGTTTTTAGCTTTGAAGAGTGAAGCCAGTTGGCAACCTCATTATGGCAGTTATTGAATTATCCTAGAGAATCTAATGATTTCAGATCCAGACTAGCCACAATCTGAATGTCATCAGCATAGAAATAAAGCTGAATCCAATACTCTAAATTAATATGGCCAAAGGTGAAAGGTATAGATTGAAGAGTATGCACAATAAAATGTAATCCTGAAGATCCCCATACGTAAGATACCATACCTGGGATGGTAAGACAGTGATAGTGTCTAATGATCTGAAGTCGGCGAAACAATGTGACAAGGCAATAGCTAAATCCAGAAGAATGCTGGGCTACATAAAGAGAGGAATATCGAGTAAGAAAAGGGAAGTGATTATCTCCTTGTACAGCTCCTTGGTGAGGCTTCACCTGGAGTACTGTGTTCAGTTCTGGAGACCGTATCTCCAAAGTGACAGAGACAAGATGGAGGCGGTCCAGAGAAGGGCGACCAAAAAGGTGGATGATCTTCATCGAATGACTTATAAGGAGAGATTGAAGAATCTAAATATGTACACCCTGGAGGAAAGGAGGAGCAGAGGTGATATGATACAGACTTTCAGATACTTGAAAGGTTTTAATGATCCAAAGACAACGACAAACCTTTTCTGTCAGAAAAAAATCAGCAGAACCAGGGGTCACGATTTGAAGCTCCAGGGAGGAAGACTCAGAACCAATGTCAGGAAGTATTGCTTCACAGAGAGGGTGGTGGATGCCTGGAATGCCCTTCCGGAGGAAGTGGTGAAGACCAGAACTGTGAAGGACTTCAAAGGGACGTGGGATAAACACTGTGGATCCATAAAGTCTAGAGGACGTGAATGAAGAGTGGGTGGCTCGCGGGAAGGATGGCTACTGCCTGGGGATAATACCCTTATTCAATAGACATACACACGGTTAATGCGACTCCAACATTACTCTAAGCTTCAACGGCAAGAGGAAATGTGGAAAAAAGGATTTGCATTCACAAAAAAGCGGGGAGTAGCTTGCTTGTTACGGCGGTTACTACCCCAAACCAAATAAGCCTGATACGTCACCTTCAATGCATATCCAGTATAGCTCTCTGCTTCAACGGCAGGGGAGAAAGACTGATACTTCACTTTCAATGCATATTCAGCATAGCTCTCTGCTTCAATGGCAGGGGAGAAAGTGTGATACTTCACTTTCAATGCATATTCAGTATAGCTCTCTGCTTCATTGGCAGGGGGAATGAAGAAAAGTGGATCTATATACAGACAACAACCAACAAGGACTGAATTACATAGTCTGGGTAAACAAGCACGGGTGTAGCTTGCTTATTGTGGCGGTTACTACCTCTAACTAATTAAGTTACATATTTCACTTAGATGCAGTTTCAACACTGCTCTCTACAGTAATGGTGGGGGTGGAAGGGAAATAGAACCAACAGGTTACTAAGAGCCATGAATAACAGATAAGTATGAGAAAAAAAAAGTGCAAAACTTGCTGGGCAGACTGGATGGGCCATTTGGTCTTCTTCTGCCGTCATTTCTATGCTTCTATGTTCTATGTCCTATAAGTTCTAGTCTATATAAATTCTGTTTATAAGAAAAGATCTGAACCAGTTTAGGGAAGCATCACAAATCCCAATATCAATAAGGTGGCTAATCAACAAATGATGATCATTAGAATCAAATGCCACAATTATATCTAAGAAAACTATGACTACAGCTTTCCCTTTGTCTAAATTCAAATTAATATTGGTTAACAGCACAGTAAAGGCTGTTGCAGTGCTATATCCTATATGGAAACCAGACTGCTAGGTAGAGTACATAAAGCTAGATAGAGAGTACATGGTACAAATCTACTCTTATTTTAGCTTTCATCACTCCAAATCACATAAAATCTTCACGGATGTCTACTACTTTGTTGTTTGTTAGGGATGTGAATCCTTTTTGAACGATTAAAATTATCGTCAGATAATTTTAAAATTGTCCAAAATCGTTAGAGTGCATGATACAATACAAATGCCCCCGATTTATCATCAGGGGCATTTGTATTGTATCATTAAATAGGGCATGGGAATTATTTGGGGGAGGGCGGGAAAACCGGCATGCCAAAACAACCCTAAAACCCACCCCGAACCTTTAAAACAAATCCCCCAAACCTTTAAAACAAATCCTCCCGAACCCCCCCAAAATGTTTTAAATTACCTGGGGTCCAGTGGGGGGGTCCCGGCGCGATCTCCCGCTCTCTGGCCACGGCTGCGTTAAGAGAAATGGCGCCGGTGGCCCTTTGCCCTTATCATGTGACAGGGCAAAGGTAGCGCCAGCGCCATTTTGGTTCCTGGCTCCCGACGTCACGCGTGCAGGAGATCGCTCCCGGACCCCCACTGGACCCCCAGGGACTTTTGGCCAGCTTGGGGGGGCCTCTTGACCCCCACAAGACTTGCCAAAAGTCTAGCGGGGGTCCAAGAGCGACCTCCTGCACGCGGGCCGTATTGCCAATATTCAAAATGGCGCCGGCGCTACCTTTGCCCTCACTATGTCATACGGGCGACTGTTTTGGCGTGCCGGTTTTCCCATCCTCCCCCGATTTACGATTTTTAATGATTTAAAAACAAAACAAAACACGACGATCAGATTTCTCTCCCCCCCCCCCAGCCAAAATCGATCGTTAAGACGATCGATCACACAATTCACACCCCTATTTTTTGTACCTCTAACTGTGCATGTAAAGCTGCCCCCCTAAAATCTAAACTCCCCCAAACCTCACCCTGAGTTACTAGTGGCCCCTCTTACAGTGATATAAATAGTTAACTTACATGTGAGCCTCTACAGAGGCTCTCTCTCTCCCCCCTCCCCTGTGCAGGAGATGTTTATAGTAATTTGTTAAATCTAGCTCTAAGAACTTTCTTGAAGTTACCTTGCTTAATCTCTGATAAAATAGTATCTCAAACTATTTTTAAGAAGAAGTTCATCTTCTGCAGTTTTATATTTCTGATATTTTTTTTTCCAAATATCTAGTCTATTGATTCAGGATCTTTAATCCAGAGCGAAACCATGTGAACTCTACCCAGCATTTGTGCATGAGAAAAGACAGAGGGGCCATATGGTCATATGCCTCCTTCAGTATGTGATTCTAGGTCAAGACCTTATTTTCAAGTATATCTAAAATCCTGAGGGAAAATTAGATGTTTTTTGCCAATTCTGAGAGATCTGGGATTCCTTTTCTTCTTGTTGGGATTCTAACCTTGTCTACCCTAGTATAAGAGGCTCAACAATACAAGGAGAAAATGGTCATATTGCAATGACAGCTGAGGCTAACTGGATAGAAGATTCTCATATTACACTGTTAGAAGTAAAGACTAAGTTAAGAAT